>NC_089206.1:7538542-7839729 GCF_963930695.1 Labrus bergylta | reverse complement strand
ATTTTTGCAAACTGAAGTCATTTTTGTGCTATTTGGCTCTAAAAAAAAACAGCAAATATGCATTTATCCATTTTATTCGGACACACCTTTTAGACGCCAAATTTTGTATTTATGTAGGTTTTATTCATTTGTCAAAATTATACTTTTTATTTGTCCTTTACATATCACAGTATGCTGCTCATATCTCCGTCTGTCTTTAAGCTACCTGAATCTTTTAAGCTCTTTGTTTATTTGTTCTTAAAGAAGAGCTAAATTCATGACAAATAAAGATTATTTTGGTCAAAGGTTAACAATAAAAACAGAATTAAGTTCATGTCAGTGGATACAGGCTGTTAGTACGACCTGTGTGTGTATCACCTGACTGCCTGTGTGTATTTGTGTTTGGGTAGGTATGTGTGCTGGCAGTGGGATGGACTCCCTGCTTGTGTATACGTGCGTTTCTGTCTGTCTCCACCTGTGTGAGATGTAGGTGTCATACTGTATTTAAATCTAACTGCTGCTGTACACAGCCTGAGAGTGTACATCAGAGCTTGTACACACGAGGCTCCACTAAACAGATTTGAGCGGCTAAAAATAGCCCGTAGTGATCAGATCCAAGACACGCCTGTGCTGGATCAGTCCTGTGCTATGTGGCAGGGGGAGGAAGACGGAGGGTGGAGAGCCAGTCTCTTACTCATATGAGTGGAGAAAAAATTACAGTAAACCAAAGAAACGATTGTTAACAAAATTAAGCTTACTTATAAGAGCAAAGTTTAAATTATAAAACACCCAACAGGACACACAACTGAACAGAATTGTTGACTTTACTTTGCTATAAAATGTGACTTCATAGCTTTATAATGTGCTGTAACAACAAAAAGATCCTTTAACACTTTAGACTTGGCAAATATTGTCTTGAATGCGCTTCTTCTCAATGGGACTAACCTGGATATATGAAGGTTGAATAGAAAGATTAAAATATGTGTGCAGGGGCAAGCATGTAGGAAAGTTATATTGGTGGTCAGATGCTCAGCAAATTTGGTTGTTCAATATCTTTTCTCTTTTTGTCTCTTTTGATAAAGTCACTTCCAAACAAGTTCCCTGTTCTTGTGTGTTTCAGAACCCTGTTGGTGTTCATTGCCATTCTGTCTGCATATTCAATTCACCTGCTGCTGAAAAGCGCTGGAGTCGTTGGTAAGTCGGAGCTTGACTCAACATCTTAGCATACGTAGCCACAGAGGCCATTCTGCATTCTGTACTGTACGTTATTTCCATTGGATATATGAATATTGGAAGCTCCCACTTGTTTACAAGCAGCTGCATGGAAGCCTTGAATTGTCGTCGTTTTTTAATCAAAACTTGGCCATATTGGGTCAAGAGGGTGGACGAGGGGATTAGCAAAGACTTAGCAAAAGCTTCACTGAAAAGACCATTAGCTAATGCATGAGTTTGACACTGTGTTTTCATTCTGTTTTGGGGGGTTAGCTGACAAGAGTTGTTTATATATCTGTCTTAAAAGCTGGTCAATTTTTCGCTGTAATTTGGCATTCTAACATTGAACCTAATTACTGTAGAGCTGACTCAGTTACAGGTCCAGCCACTAGAGGCTACTCAAGGAACTGCATTTTCTAGTCTCTTCTAGTTTCGACTACTTTCTCACGCCCGCTCCTTCATCATCTATGAGTATACTTAACATCTGTTTTTTTTTTTTTTTTCAGGCATCAGAGCTTATGAGCAGCTTGGGAATCGGGCGTTTGGACCCCCAGGAAAAATGTTGGCCGGCTGCATCATCACAGTACACAACATCGGAGGTACTGTGATTGCCATTTTCCCATTTAATCTGTGTGATCTGTAAATGAAAGCACGTGCAGTTGATCAGGATAAATTACGCACGCACTAAATACGAATGCTTACACTTCTTATTAGCGATGTCCAGCTACCTCTTCATCGTCAAGTCGGAGCTCCCGCTGGTTATTCAAGCTTTCCTGAGTAAACAGGAAAACACAGGGTGAGTGTCATAATAAAAAAAAAAACATCTACACTATTTTTCATCCGCAGTGTTTTTTTTTTATTCCACATTCAGTAGTTTGACAGTGTATTGATGTTTCTTCATCTGTTTGTCCTGCTGTCTCTTAGAGAGTGGTTCTTGAATGGAAACTTCTTGATCATCATTGTTAGTGCTTCTGTCATCCTTCCTCTAGCACTCATGAAACAACTTGGTATGTTTTTTCATTCTGTCATCACATTTTCTTGTTTTTTTTTTTTTTGTTTTTTTTTTATCCTTCTATTACTCTTCAAACTCTGCCAGGCAAATATTTTGTTAAGTCTGTGAACTGTAAGCACCTTTTGAACATCTTACTGTCTTTGCACTGCAGGTTATTTGGGCTATACAAGTGGCTTCTCCCTCTCCTGCATGGTGTTTTTCCTTATTTCGGTGAGTTTAAACGGTTAAGAAAACAAAAATACATGCGATGCCACTAGCTTTGCCTCAATGGAATATTTTACTTTTGATTAACAAATCGTTTCCTCTCAGGTCATCTACAAGAAGTTCAACATCCCGTGTCCGCTGGAGGATAAACAAACCAACATCTCGCATGTCCTGGGTGACCACAGCTTCATTAATGGGACAGGCGACTTCTGTGAAGCAAAATATTTTACGATCAACCCACAGGTTAGACCAAAAAAATCCTAATGATACATTTGACTGCATCTGTTTCCCTGAATTTCAGCCTGTTATATTTACTTCTTGGTTAGCCCTAGCAGCAGCTTCACTGCCACATGTTCTGTACCAGAGCGTGTTGTGTCAACAGCATTAGAGCATGTGTTATGTCAACAGCATACATTTTGTTAGCTTGCTGGACTTAGTGGGTGACTCGCTGACCTTTGGCATGTTTTAACTTTTAGACAGCATACACCATCCCTATTCTGGCCTTTGCTTTTGTCTGCCACCCGGAGGTGCTGCCAATCTACACAGAGCTACGAGAGTAAGTCATGTCGTCATCACTGACTTTACATTAGCTCACAGACAAAAGTTTTAGTATATTTAAAGTAATTTGTTTCCCTTGTTTCCCCTCCAGTGCCACCAAGAAACGTATGCAGACTGTGGCTAACTTCTCCATCCTGGCCATGTTCGTCATGTACCTGCTAACCGCTCTGTTTGGTTACCTCACTTTTTTTGGTAAGAGGCTCTTGACTCCACAGAGTCAAAGATCAGCTTGTTCTGGGGTTGTATATGGAAAGATTTTCAGATGAATGAATGACTCACTTGTACAGGGAGCTCATATGCATTTTCCACTGTTGCGATTGAGGGACTAGTCCACGTGAGATACGTCATGAGAGTATGTGTGCAGGTGCTGTGGAGTCGGAGCTGTTGCACACCTACAATCGAGCGGGTGCCCTGGACGTCCACGTTCTCTGTGTCCGCCTGGCTGTTCTGGTGGCTGTGACGCTGACTGTCCCGGTGGTTCTGTTCCCAGTAAGGCTTTGAACGTATATTAGGAATGTTTTCTTATCAAAATAAGTTTAGGACATCATTCCACTTTTTGCACTTCTGTGTTTAAGCAAATACAAATGTAGACTCAGAATAAATCAATAAAGATGAAGCTGGCAGGAAGAGGAAATTAGACGAGCTGCTTTTTTCGTCCAATGTCAATCAGATCCCTAATGAATTAGTTAAAAGGTCTCAATCTCCAGACTGATTGTTTCCAGTCTGAGCTAAGCTAACATCATGTTAAGTCAATGTAAGGACTTGGCTGTGTGTCTTTGCATTTAAACCTGATTTACTTTGTATGTTTATGTTTCATATTTCATGTATATTTAATGCTCTTTTGTGAAAAGAATGTAGAATGTCATTTTCTTATCTCATGCAACCTGCAGGAGATTAAAAATATATACAACGCAGTTTTAAGACACTTCCTCATTTGGTTCATTTATAGAGCCGTTCACCTCTTTTAAACTGTTTTTTGGTCGTCACATTTCTGCTTAAGAGCTCATCTTAGCGTGACTTAACCTGATAGTGTAACAGCTCTACCTTAAATTCTTACTTTAGCATATTTCTGCACATCAATCTTGACGCCTATGACCTCAAATGTATAGAAAACCTTAACATTCACCCTCTTTCCTTCCTTTGCAGATCCGTAGGGCCTTGCTCCAGATCTTTTTCCCCAACAAACCGTTCCACTGGGCCATTCACATCGGCATCGCGTTAGGTCTCATCTTCATAGTCAACCTCCTTGTCATCTTCGTGCCCTCCATCCGGGACATCTTTGGCATCATTGGTATGTTTACACCTGCCGTCTGGCCCGAGCTTCACTGCAAATCTTCAGTGTGAAATTGCCAAACCATTATCTGCATAGTTACCTATTGTGTAAATGCTTTAATAAACTGATTATTTTTTTCATCTTCAGGAGCCACATCTGCCCCCAGTCTCATCTTCATCCTACCTGGAATCTTCTACGTCCGGATCATTCCTGAAGAGCAGGAGCCTTTACTGTCCAGACCTAAGATTCAGGTAAAGCTCAGTACTATTAGCTTTCTAGGGCATTATGACTTTATCTGTTCCTTCATTGTGTTGTATTTTTATTGCGATTGTTGATAATGTTGTCTCTTCTTCTCCTGTAGGCCGCATTATTTGCCGCTCTGGGATTCATCTTCATGGTCATGAGTTTGTCGTTTATCATCATTGACTGGGTAACCGGAGAGTCTAGAAGCGGAGGTGGACACTAGCAGCCGTGACTGAACAGATAAACTACAAACAGAATGCCAACGAAAGCTCCCTCCCCGTCTTTTAAAAAAAAAAAATACTCCCTGATCTGCTGAGCTCTCATCCAAAGCCGAACAACAAAGTCTGGCTGCATGATATGAAGGACATGTGAAGGACCCTTCGCCTAGAACAATAACAAAGAAAGCATTTCGACATGTTTCAGGGCAGAGAAAGAAAAAAAAAAAACGGCCCTGCAAAGGAGGAGAGAACACAGAAGCAGTGTGTTCTGACTGAATTAAACCCATGTAGTGGCTCGCAATGAGGACGTTATTTGGAGGCCTGTGTAGAAATGCAAAAAGGCATGAATGAGAAGAGCATGACTCAAATGGAAATCCCATTTTAGAGTGTTGATGTGCACAGTTCCCTGGAATAGCTCAGTCACTGCCAAAATCTTTCTAATCTTACTTCCCTTCATTTTAGATGTACAGGACCGGAATGATATGGGTTTTTATTTTTTACAATCAATACACTTCATCAGCTGCTGTGTCATGTCATGGTCTCCTTGTCCACATTTCCCCAACAAATTAACAGTAAGGATTAGTCTGCAGTTTCACACTAACCATTACAAACTACTAAATTCCAATCCCTTTTACACAGTGAAATGATAATGTGATATATTTTTTTGTGTTAATCTATTAACTTAATTTAAGGTGATCATCTTTGAATTTGAATCTGATGTGACCTTTTTCTGTGAAGACAATGGTGCAATGTGTGGGTGTTCAGCTGCTATCAGAGAAGGTCAAACACTTACTGACAATCAAATGTGAGTGAACAGACACAAAGTCGTTTGTACAATTATTTTTTTAAAGTTTATTCCGAGTGGCGAAACCAAAGAAGTTAACTTTTGTGTGACATAAAAATCGGTGCAACACTTTTTTTTAATGTATTCAGCAAAGGCCAAAAAAATGCAGTGTTAAAACAAAAGACGTGTCTGTTTAGGCCATCCATCAAAATCAGTATGGTGAGTAATAACATGTGGTTTTTAACTTAAAATGAATGGAGCCTGTTTTTTTTTTATTTGACTAAAATATTTAGATTTTCTTATTC
Source organism: Labrus bergylta (assembly GCF_963930695.1). Taxonomy (NCBI): domain Eukaryota; kingdom Metazoa; phylum Chordata; class Actinopteri; order Labriformes; family Labridae; genus Labrus; species Labrus bergylta. The sequence goes on along the minus strand of NC_089206.1, from coordinate 7,833,941 downwards.
ATCCTGTACATTTTTAAATTAATTTGAATGTTGTTACCTGTTAATAAAATATGTCTCTCGTTTCTACAAGTTTGGGGTTGCTTTTATTTCAGACTCGGGAATCCTCGGTGTGGTTGTAAAGTGAATGTTAAAACAGCCGAAGAAGAGCAATAATGCACGACCTCCCTCTGAAAATGGAAGTAACACATTCATTTGTGCTCCGTGTCTGAGAGAGAGAGAGAAGAAAAGTGGGGGTTAGAGAACTGTGGTTGGCCGTTTCCTGCTTTGAGTTGATGTGTGCACAGAACAGAGAAGAGAAACTTCCTTGACTCTAGAGCTCAGCATTCTGTCAGTGTAGAGAGGACGTTGTTTGTTTTAGATGCTGTTCACATTTCATTTGCGATAACACTGAACTTTAATCGAGGACCATGAGCCGGGGATCTAAAAGTAAAACGGAGTTCGCCCGGAGCTCTCTGCTGAGCCTGCAGGAGAACGAGAAGCTGGAGGAGCTGCTGGGCAGAAGGTGTGCTGTAAGTTCTGAAGTGATCATAGCAAACTGTAAAGGCTGACACCCTGCTGTATGTCTCTTTAATGTCACCCTTACTAACAGCTTATTCAAAAAGCGAATGAGAAAGGCATCCAACATAGAGCAGGTTATTCTGTTTGCTGTGTAAAAAATGTAAATAATTTCAGGCATCAGGACATCCCTTTTTACCATGTGTGGTTAAAGGTTATATCCTGAATTTGAATGTCGGCAGTTGAGAGCTGAACCTGGAAATAAGGCTTGGCATTTCACCTTCAACTCAACACAACAATGATTAGGTTTGACTCCTCATCTGACCCATTTTTTTTTTAATGTACTTTCTTTTTAAAGATTCAGTTTTTTTAACAATTCAAGAAAATGTACATTTTCATTTTTACAATATAAACCCTAAAGGGATATACTGTACTTTTAAGGAGCCGCAGTTAAAAATGAAGTGCTGACATTAGGTCATCAAAAAGGAGGTAGCTGTAACAGGAAATGGTGGCTGAACGGTTTCTTCCTCTGCTGTCAGAATTAGACACTGAAGCGTGTTTCACTATTGCAGTGGAGTAGAGGGTAGTTTGGTTTCCTGACTTTAAAAAAAAAAAAAAAAAAGAAGTTACAGAAGTAAACACAACAGTTCTGACTGTCAGCCACACCTGCTGAGCAACATACCACCACCAGCTGAGTGTTTGGAGGACTCACCATGTTATCTGAACAAATGACAGCAGACAAGGAAGTGAATCCTCACCTCAGAAAGTGCAAAGTTATAGGAGAAGTGCAATTTGTTTTTCGTTAATATATAATTGTGTGTGTGTGTGTGTGTGTGTGTGTGTGTGTGTGTGTGTGTTTAGTCCATGGCCACTGCAGTTGTACAGCTGTTCATGGCTCTGCCTCACAGTCCGTCCGTGTGGAGCCTGCAGCACACCGGTGTGGTCTGCTTTATCAAAGACAACCCTCAGCGCTCCTACTTCATACGCATGTTTGATCTAAAGGTAACGTCTCATTATAATGACAATCTAATTGTATCCTCTTTTTTTTTTAGCTCTGTTTAGACTGATGATGTAATCAAATATATGTGTGTTGAAAAGTGAGATGAGGTTACTCACGTCTCGCATGAGTAATTTTAAGAGACAAATATGATGACTGTGTTTTTCTACAGACTGGGAGGCAGGTTTGGGAGCAGGAGCTCTACAACCAAATTGTGTACTCCTCACCGCAGCCGTTCTTTCACACCTTTGCTGCAGATGTAAGCACAACCGTGTTTCACTAATTCCTACAGCTGTAGTTCAGATATTAAGTTGTCCTCTCTTGTTATTTGTGTTAAAACTATACTAGAGTCTGCAAACCTGCTTAAAAATACTGTTTTTGGATAATGTGGTTCCTCATGACACCTCAGGACTGTCAGGTTGGACTGAACTTTGCAGAGCGGCAGGAAGCAGAAACTTTCCAAAATGCTGTCCAGGAGAAAATAAACCAAAGAAACAACCGCCAAGGTCAGTGAGTTCATAGCCGCGCCACGTTATGTTTATTTTTACAATAAGAGAGTGTCTCATATAGGCTATGTAGATTCATTACAACTGTGGTAACAACTCCACTGTATTTCTTTAGTGAGCTAACATGATGCTTGCAAAAATGATTCTGGGTAAAAATAATTGAACTTAAATAAGGTTATTTCTTTGTTTGAATTTGAAACATTTCAGGATTGAGTTCATACCAAAAAGTCTTAATGCAGAGAATGTGTATCCATTAGAAAGCACATTTTACTTAATTATCGTTTAACTAGTAAACTAAAATAAATCAAAATCTCTTTCTTCCTCATTTAATAATAGAATATTGTTTTATGTGTATTTAGGCTGTGTAAATATTGCGTTATGGGTTGGTGAGTGTGATATAAAACAGTTTCTCCCATCTTCCTGTTTTTAACAGACAAGAAACAGCGCCCCCTGCCGCCTGCTGGTAAGAAAGCATTCCTCTTTATGACTGCATTAGTATGAAACATACTGTAAGAGGGGATTTATTTTAAAGAGTAACTAAACCCCAAAACCATTTTTTTTTCAACTATAAACCTCTGTATTTGAGTATTAAGTAGTGTTATGGATCAATTCAAGTCCCAATCTCGTCATTTGAGTACAAAGTATTGAAATTCGAAATATTGTGCTAGAAATGTGCAGAGTGACTGCTCTCTACTGGTTGAAAAATTCTATCTGTCATTTTCTTTTTTTTCTTTTTTTTAAATACTGCAGACAGAGGTAACCTGCCTCCACTCCCACCTGAAAAAGGTAACTTCACCTCATTGTTTTTTACTCTAACCACCGACAACTGTGCATACAATTACACATTAATATGTACCTGCGTTTACTCTGCATCTCCTCCAAAGCCTCACCTGGCAGCCCTGGCTCCTTCCACATGACCACGGTGGACATACAGAACCCGGACATTCATGCGTCACGCTACCGCTCGACCCCGACCCCCTCGCCTGCTGCTTTTGGCGGGAAAGGAAAGAAGGACAAGAAGAACAAGAAAAAAGGCGCCAAACTCTCCAAAGCAGACATAGGAGCACCAAGTGGATTCAAGTGAGTGAGCAGACAACTTTTAGACGCCTCCATACCCCGTTTTGGGAGGCTACATTTGCAATGTAAGATAGCGATAACTTCAAGAAGTTGGCCTTTAGCTGTGGAGAAATCTTGTTTTCTTAACTACTTAGAGAAAACAATGCTTTGTTTGTTTGCAGTTCGTAATAATTTATCAAATGGATGATGAACTTGAATAAGAAATGATAACTTAACATCATTTTAAAAAGCCCACTTGTTCATAGGTGACAGAAACCATCACAATAAATGACCCAATTATTCATGGGAACATCAGCTTTGGCTTTACACTGGGTATAGATAATTTGGCTCTGGTATTTTATTTTCTGCTAGAATTAACTCTTAATTTCCAGCTAACTATGTTTGGGCTAAATGTAGTAGGCCTACACAATAGAATTTCACCTAATTTCTAGTTTGTATAGGCTACAGAACTTTCACAGTTATTACCATCCCTGGCATAACCTACATTTTTTGCACAAAAGAGCAGCAGATCTACTCTCAAACTAATTTTTCATACACCTTCAAGGGAAACCTCAAGCTGATAATCCTACAGTTATTATGATACCATGCAGAGCTAATTCTCTCAGTGCTTGACCAGACTATCATCTCTAACCCTCGTTATCAATACAATACACACCTGCTCTCTCCTCCTGCTCTCTGCCTCACACGTCTCCACCTGTGGCTTTATGACAGTATGCAGTGACAGACAATCGTGACCTGCAGGAACTCCAGGGCTGCTGCAGTCTTTTGAATTTACGCTGCATTACAAATCCCAGGGATTGTTTAAATACTTTTCGCGTCCTTCACTTTCACTTTGTCAGCAGGAACAAACAGAGTGGGGGGGGGGGGGAAGCTGTGGAGACGGTCCTGTGGGAGGCATGCCAGCTGTCATTATAAAGAGAACAACCAATGGACAGCTGTCCCTGCCATGTGGGCCGGTGATACGCAATTGCAGGGGGAAAAAAAGTCAAACTTAAAGTCATACCAGTCCTAAAGTGCCATTCCAGCCCATAGACTGTACATTTGAAGGCCCAGCCCTGTTTTACACAATCACTACCCTTTCACAAACGACGATCCATGTTAGCTGGGTAACCTTCATTTATTAGCTACTCAGAACATTTGGTGATAAATAGAAACCAATCGAGACTGACACCTGTTGTATTCAAATTTAGTTTTACAAATTCAAACATGTAAAACTCATATTATTCACTCGTACGATGACAATCCGGCTCCCTGAGTCGCCTGAGATCTTAACCTGTGCTGAACAAAACAATTAAATTCCACAATTTCACAAGGACAAAACTTTAGGGGATGTTGTATTTTTGTGGTAAACAAATTAAGATTTTGTCCCAGGACATTGTGAAACAATAATCAGTTCTTCTTTTTATGATCTATAAATTGTCTGGTTTCAGGATTTACCACACAAAAGACAGAAAAAAAGTTTGTCTGTTGGGTAACTATGCATACAAAAACCTAGTTGAACAACCAGCTTCTAAACTGTTACCTATTGCAATTCAGGAGAAAAAATTGAAAAAAAAGTAGTGCTGTGTGTTTCTGATCATTGAGTTGACAGTTTCAGACTCTCTCTTCTTGTTTCCTTTGCGTTCAGACATGTTTCTCATGTTGGCTTTGATCCAAACAACCTGGACCCTGACCTGTCCAAGCTGCTCTCCCAGGCTGGGATCACTGAGGCTGAGATGAGGGACGAACGGACCTCCCAGCTCATCTATAATGTCATCGAGCAGTCTGGAGGCATGGAGGCGGTCAAAAGGGAGGTGAACAGAGCAGGTCAGAGTCACTCACTTATATTTAACTTTCTGCTTCTGCATGTTAATATAAGATTAATATATGGTTGGATTTGCTTTTAAGCATATTTCGTTCCATTGCATTCTAGCTTCTGGCCCTCCACCACCTCCACCTGGCAGACAGGGACCTCTGCCTCCTTTGCCCGGCTCGGGTCACTCTGTTCCGACCCCTCCTCCTCCACGAGGCCGCTCTGGCCCTCTCCCTCCAATTCCAGGCACGCAGCAGCGAGGGAGCCCATCCTCCCATGCGCCTCCAACCCGTGGGGGACTCCCACCTCCACCTTCTCAAGCCAACAGAGGTGGTCCCCCTCCTCCACCTCCTCCAGCACACTCTACACCTCCTCACTTCTCCTCACCGCCTCCGTCAAAATCCTCCCCACACAACCTGCCTCCCCCACTGCCGCCGTCAAGCCAGCAGCGCTCCGTGGGTTTTGCGCCTCCTCCTGTTCCTGCTGCAGGCGGCGGAAGAGGAGGTGGAGGCCCTCCTCCTCCCCCTCCGCCTCCTCCACCACCGTCTGCCCTTTCTTCAGCTTTCCCGCCTCCTCCTCCTCCTCTTAGTTCCGGTGGTCCACCACAGCCGCCTCCTCCTTCATCCAGCGGGGGAGGAGAGAGCAGAGGAGCTCTGTTGGATCAGATCCGACTCGGGAAGAAGCTTAGAAATGTAAAGAAATTCCCCTTATCGCAAAGATCGTTATGAAGAAATGTGATATAATATACATATTTGTGGATACTTTTATGTTTAAACTCTATTTCTTATTTCAGGTGATAGATAGTCCTGATCAGGCTCCGAATACACCTCCAGGGTCAGGTGAAGGCATCGTCGGGGCGCTCATGTCAGTCATGCAGAAGAGGAGTAAAGCCATCCATTCTTCTGGTAAATATGAAAAAATTCATTCATCCTCTTAGCTCTTACAGTGAGAACCATAAGTCCTTACTTATTGTCTCTTCTTTCTAGACGAAAGTGAAGATGAAGGTGGAGATGATGATGAAGAGGACGATGAATGGGATGACTGATTTGTAATAAGAGCTAAGTTCAACTGTGATTTTGTAATTGCATCACTGTTACATTTAGTTGTTTTTCTAACCTCCAATAACCGCAAACTTGAATACAACTTCTGTAAAGTGATTCAATAAAAAAAAAAAAATATTCAATAGCAAAACTTGAAATGGACAGGAAAACAAGTCTAGAGAATCATGAAATGTTTATATATTTGTTTGGAACATTTCCAGTGTAGGATTCATGACAGCACTGTAACTCACATGAAGGTGATTAGAGGCTCTGTGTCGTTTCTCGTGCTTCCTTTAGAAGAGCCTTTTTTTTTTTTTTTTTTTAATCCTGTAAATGTAGCTTATGACACAACATCAACGATCAATACTAAGTCTGAGCCATATTCATTCCCAGTTTTTATAACATACTGTACATTAAAAAAAAACAAAAAAAAAACATTTTGTTCTTGAATCATTTTCTCATACATCTGTGCAAAGATCCCCAAATTCCCTCGAATCCCACCACCGACAAAAGTGCATAACTGGAAGAACACTGTACGCTATACAAATCTTCAACACTCACATACTGGAGGTCACTAGAGCACAGGACAGTAAGGGAGTCATTACATGACAACATCCAATTGGAATTAGCTTAGCAGAATACAGAACACCTTACAAACGTCAGAACACACCACGGTCTAAAACAGTCAAATGTACAACTTGCAACAAACAACAACAGAAATGCATGCAACATATGCATCATCATAATATCTTCATACAATACAACGACCATATATATTATATTCACAATCAATATATTACATTTTTTTCAAGATAATTAGAGTACAATACCTGTGGTTTCGTATGTTGGCGCCTTCTAAATACAAATTGTAAATACTTTACATCCAAGTCTAACATTTCTAACAAGGTAGCGTAAAAATATGTGATCCGCCAGAGGTCTTTATTTTTCACCACAGTAACTTTATACCTACATATCAGGAATCTCATATTTGAAGCGCTTGTGAGGAACTTCCTGTCTGTGTTGATTTTGGAAGCCCCTGTGGACTAAAGCCTTTTTTCTTTTTCTTTTTTTTGTCCTTGCTGATCCTGTTTTTCTCCTGTGCGCGTGTTTGTGTTTTTCTCTAACAAAAGAAAATCATCCATCCTCCTTTCACCTAGGTAACAAACTTCTCGATGTGCAATCCTGCTGGAAAAATATAAACGTACGCACAGGGAGTTACAGGCGTTAAATAAAACAACCTGGAAATCTATCTTCTTTGTGATTTTCTTGTTAGCGTTGTAGCTCATATAAAGGCGCTAATGACCAGCCAAAATACCTTTTAGGATAAGTGAGAATCATCTACTAAAAAAAATGTGCTATCACACATATTAATGAAATAAGTGCCTAGAGATTTTTTTTCTTTGACTAAAATCGTTGATGTTTGGCTCTTCTACTGGAATTTCACACATGAAGGTGAACATACCTTCAGAAGAAACCACTCTGATGATGATAAATCTGGAGCAAGTATTCAGTCTCAAAGTTAGTGTGAATGCTCTTATGAATCTTGATCATGAGCAGACACTTAAAACATAGGAAGGCTATGTGAAAATATGCAGTATTGTAAGGGGTGTAAAATACACACAAACTTGTATTTTTCTAGGCGGAAACCTACAAAACCACCAGTACAATACTGAAATGACGGCATGAAGGCATCACCTGCCTAAAGAACGGAGGTAACACGCTAACATGCGAATCAAACATAAAAGTCCACTAAAAAGTCCAGACAGGCCAGTGCTGGACGTGGTGAGTGTGGCCCTCTAGCCGAGCCCTTGGTCCTGACTCTCTGTGTGTCTGCGGCTGGTGCGTTTACGCTGCTGCTGATGCTGCTGCTGCTGTTTGGGATTGAGCTGTTCCCAGTAGGACTGGCAGTACTGGTTAATCAGTCTGATCTCAGGCGGGAAGGGTGTGGTGAAGAGGGACGACTGCTGGTAAGGTCCCGCGTGACGCGTGTTTTGCTCTTCGTCCTCGTCTTGAGCAGTGAGAGCTAAAACAATGTCTCGATCCAGAATACGCAGCGCCACGCGGGCCACCGTGTGTTTGAAGTTGTTCTCAGTGGCGAGGCAGTGGTAGAGCCCTGCGTCTGATTGGTTGAGAGACTTCAGGAGGATGCCGTGGTTGGTTTTCATGACTCCTCCCAGACGGTTGAGCTGTGGAAAGGTAAAAGAAGGAAAGTTTAAGAGAGGGAACAAGGTTTTTAAGACGTCTAGAGATTACAAATGGACAGTTGATGCTCTTAAAGGTACAGTATGTAATTATGCTGCCAGGGTTCTCTCCATCCAAACAATAAACAAAGGTGTGGTTTCACTCTGTGATTCACTCAGCTGGGCACAATGACCCCCCCTGCTGTCACATGCCAACAAGGCTTACATTTACTGTAAAACAGAGAGAGTGGATTTGATATTTAACTTCATGGAGTTCTCTATTTCCCTAAATGTCAAATACACCTGCAACAATCAATAATAATACATTTGAGCTCTTCCTCACCACTTTCCGTCTCCCCTCCCTCTGGAAGAGCCACTTGACGGTGGCCTGAGGAGAGCGAGGCTGACACTCCAAGAAGGTGCTGCTGCCCTCCACCCCAAACTGCACCGTTTCCCTCAGACGTTTCTCCACTGCACCGAAACAGAGGAAAGCAATATCAACAAACGCTCATAACAAACTGCAACTTTTATCAGCATGTTGTTTTAACTCTGAAGTGGCCACACCTTTAGCATTGAAGCCTCTGCACTGCCTCAGTGGGTCGCCATGTTTGACATCCTGACGTCTGCTCCTCCTGAGACCAAACAAGAAGATAGATGTGATAAAAGTTGAATTCCTCACTTTACAGCCTAGAAACCGATGAATGTAAATAACCCGTCACCTCTTGGTGGACGGCGTGAAGGCCGAGCAGCTCTCTCCGTCCCAGGCGCAGTAGGGGTCTCGGGCCAGGCAGCAGTCGGAGCAGGCCCTGCCGTACACATCACAGCGGTGCAGCGACACCTGGGTCAGCCCCGCATCAGATGACACGTACAGCTGTTGCTATAGTGATATAAGGAAAATAAACAGGGTCACTGTGAGGAATCTGCTTCGATATATGCAGTGAACTGTGTGTCACCAATTTAAGGACGTGCTTACTCTTTTAGAGGATATCTTCATGGTTTTGACTGGAGCTCTGCTCTGTTTTTTAATGAATAGAAACAAAAATAAATGAGTAAAAAATATAATATTTTTATTTGTATTTATTTTTTAAGGCTCACAAATTTAAACATACCCTGAAAACCTCCACTTCCTCCAGTGTCAGCTCCTCCATGCTTGTGGGGTCCTTTGGCAAAACTATAACTTTTTGGACAGTTCCTCGATCTAGAAGTGAAAAAAAAAAATGTTCCTTAATTAAATGTTCCTCGTTTGGCCAAACTGATTCATCATCAACCCTGTAGCTGCCTCACCTGTCCCTAGGAAAAGCACCTCATAGCGTCCGTCCACAGCATCCACCTGATCCACCACCATGGCTGTGAAGCGGTAGTCAACGCCGGTCCTCACCACCAGGGGGCGGCGGTGGACGGGATAAACTGGATGGTACATGAGGGGATGAGCTCTGATAAAATTCACAGCCTCGTCTGAGAAGTTCTTGGACGAGCGGATACCAGGAGTGAAGGTTCCTCCTGGACACTGGATGAAAAGAGAAACACAGTCATATATATGTGCAGATTAAAATGTGTGTGCTTTTTTTTTGGATTGCATTCATTTGGAGATTACACGACTGAAACGTACTGTGCCAGGCCGGGGGTAGGGTATCTTGCCAGTGTACTCTGTCCACTGGTAATTATGGCCGTGTTTGTGGGCGAACGGTCCATTGAAGACGTTACGGATATCAGCCATCGAGTACACACAGACGGCTGAGCCCTTGAACACAGAGCTAGAGCAGAAAAAAAAGACAATTAGGGTAATTTAGAGCAGCAATTACAGCGTGAATCATTCACAAAAAAATGTGTGATGAGGGCGGAAGTAAGGTGTGAATTTGTCAACCAAAAACAACTCACCCGGCTGTGGTGAAGAGAGCGTACACCGTTGGGTTCCGTTCATCCTGCGTTGGCTGAATAAACACATCGCCTGCGAGATAAAAAAGACACAAAATCAATAACAGGAAGGTAAAAGCAGCTGCAATTAAAATGCTATCAGTTTAAAGCCGGAGCTGTTTTCATTGTGGCCTCACGTAGTTCATCAAATCGTGTCTCCACTCCGTCTTCTCCGATCACTGAACAGATAAGACGGGCCTTGAGGAACGTCGTCCAGCGGTTCACAAGGGACTTCTGCCCTCCTTCATCATTCTAGACAGGCAGGAAATTGGGTCATGGCTTTGATTCTTACAATCGCTTTCATTTCACAAGGTAAGATAGATCTATTTTTATTACAGATAGATTCTTTTTCTTCTTTTTTTTTGGCTCACCAGACACACTCTTCCCACCCGGGCTAAAACGCTGGGGCTCGCCCCGCCGCTCGAGTCCAGAGTCTTCTCACGGAAAAAAAAGTAAAGTTTGTCGTCATTTCTTTCTGCACTGTCAGGGATCTGCTGGATCTGAACAAACACCGGCTCTAGGAGGATGAAGACACATAAGAGTGGAGAGGCTTTAGCAAAGCGGTTGTCAAATAAAATGAGAGGAACCATAACCTGTAATCAGAGACGTTTGCCTCCTCACACCCACACTTACTCACCGTTGAGCCACCTGGAGTCGTACTGCTCTGTCCTGATTGCTGTTCTGCCTCCCATGGTCCTAAACAGAGCAGCATCTGTACTCATGAAGTCGATATGGACGCCTGCATACAGGTTACCATCTGTGAAGTGAGAAAACAAGAGAAGAGGGTGAATCTCTCAGGAGTGAGACATTTAGATTTTGTGCTTTTTCTGCATCAGAATGAAGCTTACTGAGCAGAACTGCAACGCTCTCCTGTTTGGGATCATAGGAACATTTTCCCTTCCCTGAATCCACATACCCAGCAACCAGCCTAAACAGGTAGTCCTGCAGAGACAGGAGAGACAGGAAGAAGATGCATTAAAAATAGACGTCACAAGGGAACATGGGAAAATCGTAAACAAATCACTGTCCCAGTTTGTAAGCCTGAAATATTTATCAGGGCGAAAGCTTTCCAAGCCGCCTGCTGCTGCGGCTTGCTGCTGCTGAGGGATTTTTGCGGTAAATCTCACTCTGGGGGAAATGTAAACGTCTTTGTGTTCACCTCTGCCCTCCAGCCTCGGTTGATGAATGTGCAGATTGGCTGGTACGCCCCCGTCCCACAGGTGTAGAGGTGGGTGCGGTTCCATGGCTCTATCAGGCGCACAAAGTTGGCACATTCACCCTGGACAAAGAGGAGTAAGACAAGTGGAATTCAAACATTGTGCCTGCCTTGAAAAGCAGACGTCTTGTTTTGATAACGAAAAAAAAGGAACCGGATGTAAATACAAGATCCTACCTGTCTTCCCTTGCCCGTCATCTGACATTCTCCCTTTCTCTTCGCCGACGCAGGCCAGTGGATCTGTGTTTGTGAAATACTGGATTATTGAGGATCACTGCATTCAGAGACTTACTGCCACATACCAAATAGCAGACTGGATTTGCGAAACAGGAAGGTGGTGGAGTTTGTACGCACTATAAGAGGCTCCTTGTTGACGTTGTGCATGTCGAGAGCCACCAGGTACTCGCGGCTGCCCAGGTACAGACGGCCCTGATCCTGATCCATCAGCAGGATGCGGTAGTCGCTGGTGTTGAAGGAGAAGCTGAAGGGTCGAGCTGCTTTTGTGTCCATCAGTTCTGTGTGAAGAGTGTGGCAGCTTTTGTTATTCAGTCCAATCGTGTTACAGTACAGGCTCCAGATAAAAGACAACAGAGAGCATACATGACATATGACAAAACAGAAAGATTTCAAGGATAAACGAAGCAGGAGGTGGCAGAGGCTACGTGAAGTGCAAAACTTCCCAACAGTACCGTTCCATTCATACACATTCACACTCCACTTAGTGTAGCAGAGGGGACAATTTGGGGTTAAATTGCCCTTGGACATTTGGAGATGGCACTGTTGGAGCTGGGAATTGAACCCCCAACTCTTGGTTAAGAGACGACTGACTACCACTGAGCCACAGCTGCTCAGTGGTACAGTTATAAATATCAATGTATTACAAAAAGCCAACTGTTCAGATATGTATATCTAATCATTTCATTTTCTGAGGCTTAAACTAAGAAGTTTTAACGTATGGACTTGTCTGGTCACAAACATTTCTCTTGATTCAGGGGAGTGTCCACGACTTTTTTGATAGGGTGGCCCAACATGGGCACTTTCTTGTGCGGGGGGGAAGGGGGGAGGAGCACGACTTGTGCTCACACACGTCCAATTTCTGTCCCCGCTCGTTGTATCTTCTCTAAGAAGATTAAGGTATCAAACAGTTGTTGTGTTCCTGTGGACATGTTTTTTTTTTCCTTATTTAAAAATACTACACTGTGAAAGCAAAGAAGTCTTCCACACTTAATTCCTTAAGGACTCAAAAAAATCTGTGCTACATAAATGACACAAAAATCTAAACAGGCAGCCTTTGGTAAGGAAGCCGAATATGTTCATTTAAACTTTAAGCCAGGTCTCTCACCAGGCAAATAGTCAATCACAGGTCGCTTTAGAAGTATTCTCAAAAGATCGTCATGTGCTACTTGAGGTCTCTGCTCTTTTTATGCAGTTTGCTCAAAGGTGTGCAGTATGGTGTACAATAAGCTCAAAACAAACATCCATATCATCTTTAAACTAAATGCGCTGAAATTCATCATCATCATCAAGCTTCTCAATATCATCCTCCGTCATTCATTCTGTGACTTAAAAAAAAGCCCAAGAAATTCCGCCCATCACAGATACCAACCTTATAAGAGGACAATCTGAAGTGGGGAAAATGACGACCTTTATGCTCTTTGGTGTGACTGATCAAGACAACTTTGTTATCGGCGACGCAATTGATATGTTATCCCACAGGAAAAAAAAAGTCAGAAAATGCTTTAGACGAGCACTATTTAGAGCAAAGAAGACAAGATCTACTTAACACATCGGATAGTTCACTTGATTAATACCAATCATGAACCCAGTGAAGGTTTTTTAATAACTTGGACTGATCATAAACAGAAAGGTCTCGTTAAAAAGAAGAAAAGGAAACAGCACTTGGCAAACTAATAGCAGAGGGAGCAGAGGGAGCAGAGGGAGCAGGGGGGGGGGCAGAGGGAGCAGAGGAAACAGGGGTTACTTCTCTAAACCTTTCACATAATTCCCTTTATGCCTTTAACATGTTTCATTACTGACTTTGCTGAACTTGTGGCCTCCTTAACAACACCCTTCTCACTTCTTTTTCTGGAAAATGTGTGTCACTGAATAAATATAACTCAACTTGGTGCATTTTAAGAAACATATTCGCTTTTAAGATCTCAATATTTTATGTGTCCTGCCTGTGCGATTGAGTTTGAGGCACCACGTGCCCTGCAGAGTTGGGCGAGAAAGCAGGTCCCTTAGGGAACACGGTCAGTGGAACTCGCAGCTAATTCTCAAGATCAGGATTGTGTTCAGCAGAGCGTAACCTGTTAAGACACGCCGCGGTGGAAAATGTTTCTTTTTCTTTTTTTTGTTCTCCTGAAAGCTTTGATTGAACAATTTTCATCTGCTGTGAGGGCTGCGTGCTGCACTCTGCAGCCTCTGAATGGGACTTCTTTTCCCATTCTTCCGTCCAGCTATGCTTCGCTTCATTTAGGAACACAAAAAGCAGCACACAGTCATCACACAATATGTTCCGACATTGTCCGGCATGTTTGCACTTTGGGACACAGCGTAAGCACGGGCAAAGGCAGCGGGCTTATGAAATGACAAATGTTCACAGAGACCCCGTCAGAAGCTGGCTTACAGGGATTCGAGCAGGAAGCACGATCTTTATTTACATCAAAGTGCCCGCCGTCTTCCCTTTTGAGGTCAATGTTAACAGGATGTAGTCAAGGTGCGACTAAAATAAGATATGCAATCGGATCTCCGGACAACACGACGCGGCGCCGCGGAGGAGGTAACGGGGACCCGGTCCTGTTCCTGAGAGGTAAACACAGGATAACAAGCCTCTGGACGAGCTCCACTGGGCCGTAGTGGATTCACAGAGGGGGGCTAAATGTAGAAACACCACACCCCTATACATGTCTCCATCCTCCAAAAATAGAAAACAATGTCCTGCCATCATCTGGTAAACATTCAGCTAACACTTATCCCCTGACAGCATAGTGACACTGACAGGGAAACACTGGGAAGGACGTACAATTCAAGCATGGCGCTTCAGCCGGGCCTCTATTATAAGCTCTCGTGTTACAACTTGACAACATATTGTCACTGAGGCTCTAATGACCACTCCTGTTTAGTCCCCGGCCTATCTCAAGTATGAACAAACTGGTGACAGCACATCGAGGGCCTGGGATTCTGTAACAAGGCTTTAATTACGCTGCACATTTTGCTCTCTAGCAATGCTGAGTAATTCCATCAAATGAGGCCGAGGGAAGCCCTTTGAAGTGCGTGTAAGTGACACAACCTCCCAGCGACAGAGGAAACAATGCGAGAGCTGTATCCTCCTGGGTGTCACTCAGGCCGGCTCATTTGTTCAGAAGAGTCACATGTCCTGTAGCCGCTCCGAGGAAAACCTCCTCCACAGGCGCCTCGGGGAGGGGGGAACAAAGGGACCCGGTGTCACAAACAATGAACAATCAATCCTCAGGGTGGCAGAAAACAGTAGGCCAGTAAGTCCAACTTTTTTTCATTTTTGTTTGGGATCATAAGGGGAAAGGGTGAGTGAGTCATTCAAAGCGGCTGCAAACTTTATCAACACTCTGAGACATCAACAGATGCTCAGGAGGAGTTACCATACATAGATATCTACGAGGAGAGCGCCGTGAATTCTCGTATCTCTCACAGGGAGGAACACATCGAGTTCAAGACCAAACTTGTGTAATTGGTCAGACTGCTACTTTCAGCACCAAGCTTGTGCGAAAAAAAAAACAAGAAAAAAAAAACCTCGGGTGTGTATAAGCTGTTTACTGCAAAGGGATTAGTGTTAAAGTTCATATAAAAAATGCACTGAAAAAAGTCTCACAAGCCGTAAGAGGGACTCGAGCTGTAAACAAAAAGCCACACACAGAGTGTAGACAGCTGTTTCCAGTCACACAAAATCCGCTTGATTCAGAACAGCAATGACACATCTCATGATTAGCTCACCTTTAATTTGCATCAGATGTCTCTCACTGACATTTTGCGAAACTCCGTTCTTCGCTGTTTTTTTTCTTTGTTTTTCTTTCGATAATTTGGCTCCACGGCTCTGTCCCTAAGAACAAGGCTTCTTGATCTCTCTATGTACGAGAGGTTACACGTGTATGTACAGGATACTGTTTTTTCTTTTGAGTTATCTGCCTTGCATAATCTCAATTCACACTTTTTACACATTTAAAAAAAAACAAAAAAAGCAGGGACAATGAGAAGGAAAATGTCTCAAGCCATGCTGTCTATTTACTCTTGACCCTTTCCCCTTTGTAATTTATTATTTCATGTTCATAGTCTGTTGAAGTGTGGCGCAACTAAACCATTGCCACACACTTCAGCATTTACAGCCTAAGCTTATTTGTGAAGCCCATCCCTAGATGGTCCTCTAAAAGACAAAAAACTCAACAACAGATTCACATAAAACAGAACCAAACAAGCAATAAACAGCCAGAACAGTACAGGATACAAACAACTACCAAACAGGAAGAGCACGATCATACATGACTACAAGCAGTGGCCATTCTGGAGTCTATTGGGGCCCTCGGCAATAACCAACTGGGGGCCCTCCTACCAGCGTTCATCACCATCATGTCGGCCTTTGTCCCAACGATTCCTCCTCTTCCTCTTTTTTTTCCTGTTTCTTTTTTCTCTCCTATAGACGGATCATTCCTCCTGTTTTTTATTTGTTGACTTTCATGGACAAACGTTTGGTTTTCACAGCAATAGTGCAACGCTTAGCAGGGCAACGACAGTGAGTGCTGTCAGATGGGGGGCCCCTTAGGGGAGGTTTCCTACTGTCGTTGCTGTCACTGCTTTTGTTTAAGTTTGGGCCCCCTACTGTTCTGGGGCCCCAAGCAGTTGCCTGTTTTGCCTGTTGACATGCAGCGCCTCTGACTACAGGACTGAGTCGTCTTAAAATGACTCCAGTCTGCTCCCAGTTTGAGCTCTACAGTTAAAGAGCTCCACTGATTGATCCCCTGAACAGGAAAGGCTGTTTGTCCAAGTGGACATTAAAGAAAGGCAATGGCACCTCACAGTCTCCATTAGACGCTCCACACGTTACAGAGCCTGATGATCTAAGTGGAACCGAACCACAAGGTCACCGAGCACCCGAGGAGCCTGACGATGTAAACGTTTATGGATGAGTTTAAGAGAGTTAATTTACCTTCCTCTGAAGAAAGACAGAAAGAAAGAATGTTTTTTCTTCTTCTGTGTAACAATGACGTGAGTTTGAACAAGATGAGACACCGAACACGCCGTCACTGCCTGGACCTGATTCAGGACCGCAACATCTTTTGACTCACCTCCGCATGAAAGCACCAGAGAATGTTACAAAACTGATTCACGCCTCTAATTCTCACTTACAGGTACTTCAGGTGTGACGTCTGTGTGTTCGTGCTTGCAGCGACAGCATGACGGTGATGCAGAAATAACTGTTATCATGCAGCATTGTTTTGATCAAAGGTGCCATTGAAATATCTGTAACCTGAGTCTCTGCTGTGAGATTTTAATGGGCAAACGGAGCAGACTGCATGGGAAAATCCCAAAATTCCAACAAAAAAGGTCTTAAAACCCCTATTCATCGAACATTTTCAACCCTGCGGCCAAAAGAAATTAGAGCACCAAAGTATCATTTTTACTCTTGCGATCAAATTTCAGGTGTTTCCTTTTTGTGTCATCACGTCAAACACCAAAAAACAAAGAAGAAGAGACGGGTCAGGCTGGAGTGTGTGCTGGTTTTAGGGTGTGAGGAAGAAACTTGGTGGAAGGGCACAAGCAGTAACCCACCACACGTAACATCCACCTTTTGTTTTCAGTGCTGGACTGTTTGACATGAGGCAGGAAACACGCTCTTTACATATGTTACAAGAGGAAACAAAAAGTGCTGGTGTGGATGTGCGTGCGTGCGTGAGTGTGTGACTTTGTGGAAAACAAGTAAGAGAAATTATGACAATCCCTGCTGTCAGGGGAGTTAGAGTTAATCGGCACGAGCTCACCTTTGAAGGAGAGGCGAACCCGCGGAGCAGACTGCTGCAGGGCCGAGCCTCTGTAAACACACAAGGCCAACAGGAGGAGTTGGGCTCCAGATGCTGTCATGGTAACAGTCATGCAGGTAGCCCACAGAGATCTAAATCTGGAGGAGAAAAAAAAAGAAAGAGGAATGAACTATTATTACAGAGCGCCCCATGAGAAATGGGAGACAGAAAAAGAAGGAAGGACAGAAAAGAGACTCTCTCCCTCCGTCTCTCTCTCTCTCTCTCTCTCTCCCTCTCTCTCTTTCTTTTTCTCTGATCTCTCTCTGATCAGAAGTTTGGCCTGCAGCCTTCCAAGGCGAGACGTATAGTTTGGCAGGACGGAACAACGTCCAAATCTTCACACCTGCTCTGGAAAATATGACAGGCCTATTATTTATTTAAAGTGTAAATGTAGTGAGGTATGTGTTGAGACTGTAAAAAAGGCACCTGCAAGCACATTCTCGTGGAAAAAGTCTGAAAAAGGTGATTAATGTCTCCTTGTCACCTGGTGCATGTTCTTAAACATGTTGTGCCTGCTTAAACATATATTTATACACTTTTTTAATAGACGAGTGATTAAAGAAAGGCTCTGGTGCCCATCAGCAATTCACCTTGCTTCTCTCTCAACAAAGCATGTCAGCGCTCCTCCAGGAGTTGACGACTGAAATACATGACAGTTCAAAGAAACAGGTAGTCTGCGCTGAAACAATTTCTGACAGTTTAGGGGTGTTGAAACGTGGCCTAACTGTTAGACCTTAACTCAAGCATTCATTATGCATCTGCACTTTGCTGGAGAGGATCCCATATAAATTATGAATACTAAAAGCTGAGTCCACAACATCCATTAAATTGTCTCCCTGAAGGTGTGCTTTGCTCGGGCTATAAGCCATCCCGCGGGCTTTTTTCTTTTTTCTCATGGCGTCCATGTAGCCCCGGCCTCCGGTGGCACAAGGTACAAGCCTGGAAAAATGAGGGCTTTTAGGGAGAGGCATTCATGCAGAAAAACAAGTGAGAGATTTCACAAAATGATTTCATTATGTTTCACAATAAGGGAAGGATTTATGTGCACCACATTATATGAAAAATATGTTTCCCCGAAAAATATGAACATTGTGATGAAAGTGAAATGACTGGCATGCCTGAACGTCTAGAAATTGAAAACAGAAGCCAAGGGGAACGCCTTGCAGGCTTCCTGGCATAATCACACAGTTGCCATATATCTGCTCACCAGGGGAGCTTGATCTCGATTCCTCCCATCAAACACTGTGTTCACTGCTGATATCTGTTGATCGCTATAGGGGGAATCAATTTGAAAGGTTTAAGAGTATAGGACTGTTAGTAAATGCTGGAGCCTATCACCCACATCATTAAGTGAAATGTTTGATGTTTGAATGTCTTTCCACCCTCTAACTGAATATCATGTACATTATGATCACGCTGCTGTGTGACAGCTGCATTTGTTTCTTTGCATTTTCTGTAATTTAGCTGTAACCTGGTGAAACTATTTAATTTGACGAGGCGTTTACCTTGTTAAAACAAGTCATGTACATGTGAAAAACTATACCAACGCAGAGTAGGTCACAGAAGATGAAGTGGACACACATCTTTAGTCATGTAGCATCACAAGCATTTCTCAACAAAGGAAATCATCGCCAATTAAAACAGCTCTTGATCATCTAGGAATTAAACTGGACCAAGCATTTGTATGCATGAATGAATAGTGTCACCATAAACATGAACTAATCAGAGTAAAATGTGCTAATGAACACCTCAGAGGCATTTTCATTTCCTATTTGAATATTCTGTTTTTTTTTAAATGGTACAGCAACAGGGCAAAATGTATCAGAATTATTAACACTCACATGTTTTTTTATTTACTGTAAATGTAAAAGAAAAAATACAGTTTCCTTTTAAGTAATCCTATAATATATATTTTTTAAAATCACAAATCAGGAACTACAGCATAAAAATATGCCTGCAGGGCTCCATGTATCGTGGCCTGATCGTGGGCTACTTATTTCTATGAATGACGGGATTTCTGCTGGTTTTTCTGTGTTGGGTGGTACCGTCAGATCAGACTAAAGTTCAGCTGTAAAAACACATGGTGTCCCTTTAGAGGAAAAATAATTATAGGATATCTAAACCCAGTTCTCTTACCCGCGGACGAGTGCGCACTTACCTGTGAACTCAACATCCCGAAATAGGAACGGAACAAATGTGTGCAGGACTTCGGTTAAATAGCATTCAGAGTGACAGAGTAACCGGCCACAAGTTAAAAGTTAAACCAGAGAGAAGTTGAATGTCTTACCTTTGAGTTGGGACTTGCTTGATACGCGTTTGGGATCCAAAAACTTGCTGGATGTTAGCGCTGCATTCCCCGTGTTTTGTGCCTCGGAGCTGGGTTAAAAAAAAAAAAGAAAATCTCCTCCAGTAAGAGACGGAGCAGCTCTGCGCAGGCTTAAAACAATCCGATAGGTTTGGGAAAAAAATTCCCCTGGAGAGAAAGAAAAAAAAATGTAAGCCTAATAAGTCGCTGTAAACCGAGTTTCTTCCGTGAAACAATAAAAAAAAAAACACACACACACACTACTGGTCCTTGAACACGTCTTCCACTATTTCCAAAAGTTTACGCCTGGATTGGAAGGAGTCATATGAAGGATGTGAGAAAGATGTTGGTCCGCTGATCCTTGGGTTGGAGTGTGAATCAAGTGACCAGGTGCAGGTGTTGAGAGAGAGAGAGAGAGAGAGAGAGAGAGTCTGCCCTGCTGTCCTCTCCCTTCTGTTCTGCCCCCACCCAGCCTTCCCTCTTCTGTTGGCCCACAGCAGCATTCGACCAAACCTCTTGGTACACCATATGGGTATGATTAACCCTGTCACTGCTGGTTAGTACAACACATTCAGCTTGTATCAGAAAAAAATGTCGTACTAACAATGGCATAGTTTGAAAAGTATATTCAAGCAGAATTATTGAGTTAAATGGTGATGTAGGCTACATAGAGCAACTGCTGTATAGGCTATTGAATGCTTTTCTCATGCACCAGCGGGGCCACAGTCTATTCTTATACATGATGCAGGGACTTGAATACACTATTAAAGAGGAGCCGGCGCTGCCACTCGGACAGTGTCACCATGAGAGCCAGGTCAGCCGAAAAAAGATTCCTGGGATTCCTTCTCCTGCTGGCTCCAGCACTCATGACAACAGTGACAAAGCAACGAGAAAGTGGGGGGGTAGGGGGGGTGGACGTAAAGGACATCCATCCTGTTCACAGGAGCCTTGAGCTTGAAATTAAAAGACAGCTTTCAGAGCTCATCGTTACTGGCTTTGTTGTGAGCTGTGACGCAGTATGGTGCTCTAAAGACACAGAGAGGATGAATGTATTCTCAGCCCGACAGTAAAATGGGATTTAAACACATGAGGCAATGTGGTGTGTCAGTGTGTAAAAGGTCATAGAGGAAGGCAAGCCCCACAGAGATGTTGATTATTACTACTTTTTTTTTTTTTTGTTTTGATACCATTATCAGTAGACTATCATTTAACTTTTAATTTTTCTTAGAAAGTAGTCTAGATAGCCAGTTAACAGCCTGTTATCCACCCAATAAATCAACTGCTTAATGCAAATCATTGTAACAAGAACAATCAACTAGGCCAGGGTTGGGCAACTGGCGGCCCGGGGGCCACAAGCGGCCCCCATCAACCCTCAACGTGGCCCCTCAGGTTAATTTTGACATATCAATTAATTGGAAACATGAAGAAAAGATGACAAAATCTGCCATGAAATCATGAAAACCAGAAATATGTCCATGATAATATTTAATCACTGGTATATGTTGAGTTCAATTTGAGACATAATTGACTGTAATCATTTTTTGTATTCTACAATTTGGCCCCTCTGGCAGTGAGAATCAAATGAATGTGGCTCCTTGCTGTGACCAAAGTTGCCCCCATCCCTGAACTAGGCGATCTGATGCTAGAAAGAGTGGTGTTATAAAATGTCAGCAAACAGTGTTTTCTACCTCACAGCATGTTTTATCTGTAATAACAGAATTCAATTTAAGAGTTCAATCATTACTGTAGCTGTAACTGATAGGCTACGGCTCACTATACAGCTAGGCTATCTAAATTCAACTCTTATAGTAAATATTTAACTATCTTATAGCCTATTATCGCCAATAGATTAGTCACTACAGATAACTTTAAAACCAAGTTTTCCTAGCTGACATAGGCTACTGTATAACCATAAGCTTAGGCTATGAGTATGTAGCTTATATTCCTGCTAGCCAGCTAAAGAAAGATAGCCTAAGTCACATTAACTTGAGAATTCACCCACTTACTACTTCACATTAGCCTACCGTAGCCATATAACCATCAGCTATCTTACATTTAGCCAGATAAAAAAAAACACTTTAGCCAGATAAATGTGCTGTTTACTTGTTAAGATTGTGGCTCGCTTGAAGTATCCTAAGCCATAATTCTGTCTAAAGTTGTAATGGTGTCAGTCGGCTATGGACCAATGAAGGTATCAGGGTCATTTTTAGAAGTAAAATAGGTTTTTAAAAGATCTGCTGTTTCAACATTCTCTGGTTGAGTCACTGAGTGTGTAAGCTGTGACCTTATCTTAAATTGGGTATTAGCCAGTTGTGATACAGGGGTTGCTGTGTCAAGACGACGTGTCCAGGAGGGAGTCTTTGTTTCCTGCCCCACAGGAGGCATCTATCTGTTTCCAGCTGAGGAAATGAGTCAAAAGTGTGTTCCAAGTTCAAGTTTCCCTGTGTACTTTACTTTGGCCGTGGACACTGGCTTACAAGCTCTTATTGCTTCACAAAACACCTCTTAACGTCATCTGTAGCCTATCTCTCTCCCATACCTTCCTGTGGTCTTATCTGACCAGCACGCACCCTACACTGCCTAACCTTGCTAACGAGATAGCAACAGCGCTATACCCTCATCTGTGAAATGAGTATTTTTGGTACGAGGGGCAGGAAATGTGCGTCCAAACAGGCATCCAACATGATGGATGGATTTTTAGTATCGTGGAGACAGACAGTGTTGGATTAGAAAATAAACACTGAGTCTGTTTTTCTGTTCCACAAAAAGCTCTGTCAGTAAGATCTCCTCGTCTAATGGATAGGTAACGTGAAAAGGGAGGTAGACATTTATCCCTGTAGGCCAAGAAAAGGCTCTGGATAAATCCCTGGCCCTCAGACGCATCAATCATGACAATTCTAGGGGCAGAGGATTGTCCCCTAGAGGAAAAACAACCCACTATTTGACCTGCTGATAGTCTTTCTAAGAGTTTATTGATGAATTGAAGAGTGTTTGAACATGCCTGTTTTAGAAAAGCTAGTCCTGGGCGTCACCAATGCATGGTGGGATAGACTACCTTGACCCTGAGGGGAAATGGTAGGGAGGAGAAAATAAGGGTAGAATTATTCTCCAGGATTATTTTCTCTATTTACAACCAGAACACCGCTCACATAAGCCTTCTAATTATTATCTTACAGGTCAGGAAAAAATGTAAACACCAAAATGCAAGATAAGCACAAAGGGAACAGGTGTGTGTGGGTGTGTGCATGCGTGTGCATGTGTGTGTTTGTGTGTGTGACATGCATGCGCTTCACACACCAGTGATTATCAAAGGCGAGCTACTTTTGAAAACGTCTCCGACATGAAGGGCGCATACGTGGCCGCGCATTCCAGTCGCAGCTCGCCTGCTTCACTCTCACCATATTAAACGTGAGGTGATTGCAGTTTTAAAGATATACAGGAATACTGTAGCTGTACCTCCCTGAGATGGAGCACCGTCTGGAGTCATCCAACATGCCACGTGTCCAGCAGGCCAGCCAGCCACCATCTGCCTTGAAGACAAGACTGGCACTCTCTCTCTTGCTATAAAATGCAGCTGGGAGAATCAACAGCTGTCGAAGAAGAGCTCTTTCCAAATAATGAGTGTGTGGAAGGGAGGAAGGTATGGATGGAGGTAGGGTTACTTAAAAAGAGGACAGTAAGGATGTGAAGCGGATGAGCGAAAGTATAGTCATTGTGTCTTAATTGCCAGCAGTTTTGCAAAACCTTTAAGTGGTTAAGGGTGAAGTGTCCTAAATAAACAAAATGTGTTTTGTCTTCAGCGCCATCTTAACCTCTAATCACCATATTCACATAAAAGCAACTTTAGCTCAAATTTGTGTTTAGGGTCAGATTGTCAAATGTGAGGGCGCTTGTAGCCTAGTGGTTAGTGTGTACAGAGGCTATTAGTCCTCCATGTGGGCGGTCCAGGCTCCCTTCCTGCATGTCGTTCTGTATTCTCTTTCTCCCCAGTTTCTGGCTCTATCCAATATCCTATCTCTCTAATAAAGGCAGAAAAAGCCCCAAAATATAGCTTTAAAAAAAAGAACGTCAAATTTTTTTATTAAAACGATGTAATGTAAAATTTCCGTGTTCCAATTTTGGTTGCGGCTCTCAAACTAGCAGCATACAATTAATAGTAAATGTGCTTTTATACGTTTTACATGTTTTCAATTTATAATAAAATGCCGTAGTTGTTTTAGTGATGAACTGATATGTATGTTGTTGTTGAATTCTATTCACAAATATCGACAGTCATGCCAGCTTAATGATAGCTATTCAACATAGCTCCGACCTGGAAATTTGTCAAGTGACCAGTAATTTAGTATTTTGCTTACAGCATACTATTTGTTGGATTAGAAGGTAGTATGCAGTACGGTTTTTGTGGTTTCGGACAGCCTATCAAATTGTAATGCTAGATAAAAAATGGTTGTAGGCTAACTTACTGTTGCCTAATGGTAGCTAAAGAAAAGTATGTTGATTTCCTAATAACGCTGATTCTCTTTGTCCTGTTTTTCCTGTAACAGAAGCACGACATTTAAACAGCAGCTAGCTTCATTGTGAGCGTGACAGAAAAAAATTGTTATGTGTGTTAATGGTTAAAGTTACAGTGTTTGTGGTCACAGGCTGAAAAAGGAATCTGTCATGCTGTAAAATAAAAGTGAGATTCGAGTGCATGTTGCTTGATCTTGGCGGCATACTTGTATTCCATAATGAGTGCATGCAGACACACATCCCACACATGCACACACACACATGCACACACACACACACACACACACACACACACACACACAGACACATGTACAAGTTCTGAAGCTTCAATTAAAAAACTGAAATAGAGTTGCAGGCACTATCTTTTGGAAGTTAAATTTGTATGCCAACATACATGTGAATTGAGTTTGTTTACAGACATAGGATATACACACATACATACACTTGTGTACAAAACACAACACAACACACTGATGCACATGCTCTGCTGCTTCAATTAAAATAAAAACGATTTCTCTTATCTCCCTCCACACCCTTCCTTTCTCCTGCCTTTGAGCACATCCTTGAGACACCGGACTGCAGGTGAATTTCAATGTCAAAGTCATGAAGGTAAAGCAAGCGCTGCAATCTGTTCACTCTATCAAGTGGTTGTGTGTGTTTGTGTGTAGGTGTGCGCGTGCACCCATGTGTGTACTGTACGTGCAATGTGATTGGTGGGGGGTAGGCCTATTCATCTGTCTGGTGTGATGGTAGCTATGTGTAACTGGGCCTAGGCGTGAGTATGCACTCTGTGATCTCCCAGATAAGAGTCATCCATCTGCTGTGTGTATCTGTCAGGGCCCAGGCAGCTCCGCTTATCACTGCACTCATCCATTTCCCCTCAATCATACTCAGTCTATTCGCTCTGTTTTCACCTCTGCACAGTTCAAATGCTGTGCTTTATCTTGATTAGCTGACAAGCAGACAATCACGCATTGGTGCGCCGTAATGTTGAAAACCTGGGAATATCTAAGTGACGTGCAGCTTCTGCAAAAATGCATACATGCATGGAGGTGCATAAAAGAATGCAAGCTTTTATAAGCAAGCCTTCAAGCACACACACAGTCCACAGATAAACCACCAAATCGGTTTGAGCCCCAGCCTTCAAGCCCTCCAAACTCCACTAGTGCCTTGGCTTGAGATCATTTTATAAGGTGATGTACATATACTGTAAATATGTCTCTATAAGCATTATTTGTTTGTTATCGAAAAGACCATTGTCATTAAACTACCAGTGCGGAGTGTCATACATGAAAGTGGCTATATGCAATTTTGGCAACAATCTTGTGTAAAGAAAGGAAAAACAACAAAACAAAGTGCATATTTATTGATATGTTTCTAAAATAATAGATAAAGGTTTGAAAAAATCAACTTAATATTCAGTAGTTGAATTTATCAACTCTGATGAACACCTTTTCAATTTTCTGAAAGAAAGACAGAAAGAAAGAAAGTCTGTTAGGAGGCTGTAAAATTGTGTAATTGAATCCAAATCTTCCTTAATGGAAGAGGTCGTTGATCTGACTGAACACGTCGTTACATCTGAACGATAAGTTAACTACATCGAACGTGTTAAATTAGTTGATTTTTACAGTAATGTGTAACATTTAACATGATGGATAGTCTGTCGTTATGAGTTGTATTATTGTAAAACATAGTGGGAATTTAGAATTTGTGGCCCTTGTCCCCCAAATAGTTGTTGCACGTCTCTGCAAACGGGTAGTTAGTATTCAGGTGTCCTACCTCTACCTATCAGATTATCCATTGTAGATGTGCCCCAGAGAGCAGCACAAGCTCTTTTAATGTTCCACCTTACAGGAGAAAATATCCTTCATGACATCAATCACAGATGAAGAATTCACTGCTGGGTGTTACCTTTCCATTTTTCACTCCACAGTGAATCCTTCAGAGAAGCAGATTCTTACCAGGAAGTAGTTTCTGACACGCGGGAGCATGAAGCAGCATGACAAGATGATTTGTGTACAGTAGCAACACAGGCTTAAACCAGGGGAGTGTAGTTTACATGGGGGAATCCTTTTAGGCCTCTGCCTCCCCACACATAACAAAGACTTCACAGACAACCCGCAGACCACAAAGCAGCCCGAGGACGGCTTTGTTGTCCCAGCAATCTGTACTTAGTTTGTCATGATCAATATTGTAGGAACCAAGCTCATTATTAATTCATAGTCATAAAAACATGTTGTGCTCCCTGAATAAAGCTGCTTCAAAGAGGAGACAAATGCTGCATTTCACGTGGGAGCATTTCATGGGGTAGAAAGCATCACCAGTATTAATAGTATATGCCCATCCTAGACTGCATACCCTGGGTGCTGCTGGGCCTACAGCACGACAGGTTTTTGCCGGTGGAATATTTATAGCTGTGCATTAAAAGTGGAATCAAGGGTTTAAGTGTACCGTTGCAACACCGCTGCCGTTCCTTTGTCTGGGCCTGTCCAAAAATGTCTTGCCTGGAGCTATTTGCAGTGCTACATTCAAAATGTCAGATATCACAGGCTGGCGTCATATCAAAGACGGAATAGATTAAAGAACAGCTGTAGCTCAGTGAGTCCCGTTTGATTTGTTAACGTTGCAGCTGAGCATGACAGAGGTGTGACTTTTACGTCAATGAGTCACACGTTTTTTTTTTCTTTTATTATTAGGAGTTCTAAGAATCGGAGACACTTGAGCTGAAATATGGTGTCATTATTTCTGATCCATGTACATGTTGATGCTTAACTACTGGCTTCAAAGTACTCTAGGCTTACTGTATTCACTCGTAAAGAAAATTAACACCTTGTTTAAAGGGCTCTGACAATAATCTGATTCACACTGCCATCTTGTGGTTCTTTTATACACCAGTACCTGAAACACAGTTTTAAAAAAAGGTTCCTTCTCCATGGGCAGCAGTAGCTCAGTCTGTAGGGACTTGTGGTGGGAACCGGAGGGTTGCAGGTACCAAAATATGGAAGTTGGAGCCCCACTCTGACATCTCTCCACAAATGCATGTCCACAGGTTCTGTTTCCACATGCGTGTCATTTCGGGCCTATGTGTGTGAGAAGCACGTCTCTCATTAATAAGTGTAATTTCCCTGTGATTAATAAATTAAATATATTTAACTTTTTTTTAAATCCACATGCACATTACACTTTTCACTCACCCACTCTCTTACACTACTGACACCCAAACTTCTTCTCCTTTGTAATTTAATCAGTTTTATGGTTATTTCGGTGTCTCTCCCTTTATTTGTCATGGCCGAGGACTATATCCTTTTAATTGATAACTTTATAAAACGTTATTTCCTGACTTTTGTCTTAACTATGTTGATATCTGCTCCTCTCCTCTGCTCCTTGTGAAGCACTCGGTAAACTTTTTTTTTTAGCGTTCTGTAAAAAGTATTTCATGTAAAGCACAACAGACAACAAAGTGAAACAACTACCTATTTTATTAGGTCGAGTCAAAAGGTAGACATTTATCTTTAAGCAAACAAAATCAAACCAAAGCAACAAACAAGAAGGTATCCTTAAACTACGGTGTCCTATAAAACACAGCACACAAAATATACCTTTCTGATCATGTTTATGAAAAAAGTCCAGATTATTTGATAAATTTACCCATGAAACGTGTGTAATTGTCTCATCCAAAAGACAGAGGTGAAATATTATTTACAGGGACCTGCTGAGAAAAGGAAGCAAATACAAACACTAGAGTTTTGTTACAGTGCACCTCGTGGTGTTGGTGTGTGTGAAACGACATTTACCGACACTGCACAGAACGAAAGCCTTAATGTTATCATCCCGTCTTACACTTCATGCTCACAGGCATGCCATAATGTGGACATGTAGAAAAAAAAAAAAAAAAAAGCAATGTAATAAATACAGTCTTTTTTAAAAAGAAAACAATAACACAACAAATCTTTAAAAACACATGACATGACCTCAAATTGTAAATGTTTCAGAATGCAAATCAAAGTAAGTTAAAAATCCGGAGGTGAAAAATACAAAACTACTTATTGGAGGAGCATGTTACAAAAAAAGGGGAAGGGATCCACGGACACATTGGTCAAAGTACGCAGTGATTTAGAGATCAGAGATTGGATAAAATGGGTCGGGGGGGGAGTTGTGTGTGAGAAGACTGAACATAGAGTTAAGGAGAACACAGGTAGCATATTTAAAAACAATATCTGGTCCTATTACTACAGTAGAGTACACGTTTCCTTATACACAGCCGACAACAACCAGAGTGTGAATGTGTGGAAATCAGTCAAGTCCGTTCAATCAAACTACCACCATGATCATCCCTGAGAGCTAATTTTGGTTCAGTGCTCAGTGCATCTGAAATGTACGGCCATCATTATTTCAATTTAGCTTTAAACAAGTTCATCTTTTGACACGTTGATTCTTGTAACAGACATAATTAATCGCCTTTAAAATGACCGCTGTTAATGCCACTTTAACTTTCTGCATTTTTTTTTGTTTTGAAGAACATTTATTATGCCTTAAGTCGCGACAATCCCTCACCTATTCTCCCCACCGTGTGTGTGCATGTGTGTTTGTGTGTAGGCTTTGCAGTATGTTCCGCATCGACAGAGAAACACTACTTGAATGAGAATCGACAGGCACAACATGCCGAAGAACAGATTATTAAGAAAACAACAATTTGCAAAAAGAGTGAATCAGAGCACATCAGAATACACAGCACTGACTGTATAAAATAGAGGGGGAAACATGCTGCCTTGGCTTTATTATTACAGTTAACCCTGATTGAAAATGGTTTCTACCTGTTTTAGGTATAAAACAACAAAAAAAAAAAAAAAAAAAAAAAAAAAAAAAGATATTCTGTGCATAAAAATGACAATTAATTGCTCTGGGTCTCTTCCAAACCAGGCGTCCTCTTCATCCTCCTGGTCTCTGGTCCAATTCTCCTCCTCTTCCTCTTCTCAGGCCTCCTCCTCTTCGTCCTGTTCGCTGTCATCAGAGCCTAATGGATGAAAAATCGGTTAGAATTTCAACGCATCCTTGCTAATAGAAGATATGACCTTTGACTGCACCTGATTCTCTTTCATTAGTCCGTCAAGTAAGATCGTAAAATAAGTTCTGACTAAGAGTTTAATAAAAATAAAAAAAACAAGCTGAACTTTCATCCCCAGAGGTCGATAATCTATTGTTCATTTTCAAATGATACATTTGTCGCACTGCTGTTAACAGTGGTGTCTTACCGTCGATCACAAGTTCTCCAGCATCATCCTCCTCGCCCTCCTCTGGGCTCTCATCTGAGGGGAACATATTTCCTGTCTATTCAGTTTAGGCTGCATGACCCACACATTCCTATTTCAGCTACAACACAACCTGCTGAATGTGTAAGCTTACAAACTCGTGCCCTCAGAATATCAGCAACAAAAAAACTAAAAAAAAATACTGCGGATTTCCAAACACAACATGAAACAAAAAACTCACAAATCCAATTCACTCTGTGAAGTGGAACAGTGTCACTGTGCCCACAAGCCGCTGTGTGGACCAGTGGGGTTTTACTTTCTAACTCACCAGCGCTTGGCCCTTTTTCCTCCTCTTCTTCTTCCTCCGCCGCCTCCTCTTCATCCTCCTCTTCCTCCTCCTCCTCCTCCTCCCGACTGTGACCTTGATCAGCCTCCCCAGCGTCCTCCCCGGGCTCCTCATCCGAGTCAGAGATCACGACACAATCGTCTCCATTACCGTTGTCAGCTGCTCTGGCCCCGCTGCCACCACTAGAGAAAAACACACACACACACGTTGTTGATGTTAACAGTTAATACACTGACTCACTCTTCCCACCTGGTCTTACCAGAAGGGAAAAAAACATGACCTGTAATTTAAAGGCCCTGAGGCTGGAAATATTTCTCAAATGTATAGCTTAATAAGTAGTTCACCCACTGTCTACATATTACACTGTAATTGTCTGTGAATCAGGGTTGTTTTTATTGCAATATTTTAAACTTTGACACAATACTAGTAACAATCAATTGATATCAATACGTTGTTTGATACCATGGAAACAAAAAAAAAAAAACAATTGCTAGGCACCCAATATAGGGACATTTATTTATTTATTTTTAATTACAGGCAAACTCATGCACACGATCTACATTTCAAAAATACATTGGCAAATGTATTCATGCAGTTTGGAAAGTGCCACCTCGTCCACCATCTGTCTGTAACTTTTGCTTCTTTGCTTTCTGCATTTTTTTATTTTTTTTTATTTTTTTTAAGATTTATTTCTGGGCTTTTGTGCCTTATTGGAGAGATAGGGACAGTGGATAGAGTTGGAAATCAGGGAGAGAGAGAGTGGGGATAGGCATGCGGGCAAGGAGCCACAGGTTGAATTTGAACCTGGGGCCGCCTTAGAGGACTACAGCCTCCATACATGGGACTCAAGCACTACCCACTGCGCCGCCAGCACCCCAACTTTCACTTCTTTATGAGACACTAAAAGGACGTGAGAAACGTCAGGATTTGCTAACCTGTGAATATGAATGGACTACGTTGCTCTCTCTCTCGTGGCAGCTCCAGGTTAAAAATATGACTGAGGATCTGTAGTTTCTGGACTTTTCTACACTATTGACCATTAAAATAATGGAGATTGTATCGTTTAAAGATCCGAGATATTGAAAAGTATTGAATGTGAATACTGTGAACACAAATATTATTACCTGCCGTTCTCCCTCGGTTCCCACAGTGGAGTGAGGTAGTATCTCAGAGGGTCTCTGAACAGGTCGTCCTTTAGAATCTAAACACAAGCACAGAGGTCATTTCAACATATTTCAAATAAGAAGTTGAATACATCACACACAGTCCAGCTAACAACGGGCCGAGTAGAATGAAGAACTTATTAATGAAGGCAAAGATATGAGTGCTGATAAATCTTTAAATCAAATGAGACAATTATAAACCGACAGAGAGCAAAATAACTGAAGAAGACATTACATTTTGTTAAACATTGCTGTTAAATCCTGTTTCAAAACACATGTGACACATAGTGATAGCAAGAAATGTTTCAAGTAGGATAACATTTTACTAAAGTTTCAGATCACTGATATTTGCTGCAGGTTGGCCGGTTTTATGGTTGCAATAAATCCCCAAAGATGGGGGTTTTTATAGCATGCTTGACTGAGCATTTCTTTGTGCTCCTCTTTATAATCCTAAGATGTTTTGCGTGTGCAACGGTGCAGTTAGCTGTACCTGTGCTACATCATCTTGTCCTGGGTTGCTATGGTCACCGAACCAGCTGAAAAAGGTCTGGTAAACACCGTGTGACGACTTCCTGGGTTCACTGTGGGCCGTCAGGTTGTGTCCACGATGCCAGAGGATGGGGTTGGAGAAGGACATGGGAGATCCTGCAAACAAGAGCCGCCAGGGTCAGAAGGTGAACAAGAACTTTTAAACACATGCAGACGGAACTTCAATGCTCAATCAATTGTTAATCTCTGGACGTCATGTAGTGTCAGAAAGAACTCGATTGAAGTTAACTGTTTGATGTTAACAAATATGTATTTTTCTAATTTACACGTTATGCAACCGATCAACTGCAATAATTATTTTTTTGTAAATATTTGATTACAACTGTCTGTTATTTGGGTGGAGTGAAATCATGCATCCATTTGGACAAACAGAGGGAACAACCGTAGCATTATCATGACTTTATCGTTGCATAAACTGCACGGCTGCCGTGTTTGCTCACTGTGGGTGTGAAGTTGATAAGCTTATGGAACTCTGTGTTCTGTTTTCTGGCTTTGCACTCGTCACTTTCAGACAATGTGTTCCTGTTTGTCTCCAAATGAATATTGAATATTTAAATTTCTTGCCAATGTTATGTAAACAACAAAAAAAACAATATTTATTTTGTCTTGTAAACAATTGTGGGGTACCAGTAAACAACAAATATTTGAATTCTTCTGTCTAGAAGACAAGCCATGTTTATGTTTTACCTCCCATCCCAAGGTGAAGCTCCTTCATGATGATGTTGTTCTGGAAGTATGGGTTTCGTCTGAAGTGGAAGCGGATCCTGTAGCCGAGTTTGTTATTCTTGAACGACTCAATCTGAAAAAAACAAAACGAGTAAATGTCTCGCTGCAGGGGGGAAACACAATGGAAGGCCAGGCATAGAAAGAAGACACCAACACTTTCTACCTCGAGATCCGTCATGTAGCTGAGAGCATCTTCATCAGTCTCATCAATGTGCGCCGAAAGATGTGGATGGTTCAACAGCTGTGGCGCATCAGGGGGGTTAAGAAAAAAACAAAACATGTTTGGTTCAATAAGTCGACACAACATAAGAATGGAGAAAAGACATGGGGATTTGTTTTTTTTTTAGTTTTGTTTTAAGGATACAGCCGTCACCCAGAAGCCAGGGATGGTTTTCATGATGGAGCTGCGCTGATCCAACTGCGGACGCCGCTGACGACTGATCTTCAACTCCAGCTTTTGGTGAAGCCGGGCGCCCTTTTTCTCAAGAGCCTCCAGCCTCATCTGCACCTGCGCCAGGAGGGCCACAGACTGCCTCATCTCCGGGGCCATCTTCACCGACACGATGGCACACTCCCCGTCGTCATTGTCCTCATTGTCTGACGGGAAAGAGGAGCTCGGGGTGGAGGAAGAACCCGATATCGATTCGTCGCCTTCCTCCGCTTCTTGCATATCGTCCGCATCTTCTCGGTCAGTACTGTGCACGGATGTGGAGCTGTCCGCAGCAGCCGCCTGTGTCCTAGAGCCCACTCTTGAGGACTGGTGGGCCCCGCGTTGTTTGAATTTGCTCCCCTGTTTCGCCGGCTTAACCTTCTCGGATGAGCAAGGGGTCTCTCGACTGTCCTCTCCGTCTCCTCCCGTGAGACTAGCGAGTGCTTCGGCGGCTGCTATGGCTGCTGAGTCGGTTTGCTCCAGAGGAATTGAGGACTTGGACGCCTCTGTCTTGGCTGCGTTTTTCTTTCCACCAGCAGACCCCGGTGCGTCTGACGACTCCGGCTTTTCTGAGTTGCTGGCACCCGTGCTGGAGTTGTTGACAGGCAGTGAACTGAACTCTGAACTCTGCTCCCTCTGCACGGCGGCGGCTGACTCCTTCTCCCTCTCTTTCGACTGGCTTCCAGCTGTTTCTTTACTCTCAGCTTCACTGTTTTTGCAAGTTTCCGAACTCACCCGCGCCGCCTCCGGTGCGTCACTTACTTTCGCCGACTTGCTGGGAATCGCGCTGCCTTCATCCTGCTCGGGCGACGGACACCGTTTCCTCGACGCAGAGTCAGCGGACTGTGTGCAGCCCGTCAGTTCGCTCATGCTACCGCTAGCTAGCCGAAGAGGCTCACACACGGCTAGGCGAGCCTGCAAACTCAAAAACAAAACAAAAAATCAAAACTCAAATGCAATCGATTAATCCACCGAACGAGCCACTTCAGTTAACCGGTTCCTGAATGTGTTACTCGGGTCGTGATGTAACCTACATTCTCGGATTGAAGCCAGAACAGGAAGCAGCTCTCTCTCTTGTATTTCTCCGCGGCCTTTCGGTTAGCAGGCTGTCGCTAACGTTGGTTAGCTCGCGTTACCTAACGTGTGCCTCTCTCTGCGGTGACGGCCGCCCCACATGTCCGCGGAGAAAAGTCCGGGCGAGAGAACGATTCGGTCCGAACAGTCGAACCGTTCCGTGCTGCGCGGCCTTTTTTTTTCCGGCAACAGTCGGCGTTCTTTTATTTTAAGTTTTAACTTTGCATTATCCGTTAGCTTACCATCCGTGCGCACGACGTGACAGAAAAACAATCCTCTGATTGGCTACGGCAACGCCGCGCTAAAATCTCTCCGCCAATCACCGACAAGGGTGTGTTTTACTCGGTAATCTTGTCAGTAGCAAGTGGTTTTAACTGCGCAGGCGAGCAAGTGCAGCAGTTTAAAAGGTTGTCACGAAACAGTCTAAAGCCAATAATGACCGAATGTCTTAACGTAAGATACCAAATTATATATAAAGCCGGGATGGGGGCAACTTTGGTCACAGCAAGGGGCCCACATTCATTTAATTCTCACTGCCAGAGGGGCCAAATTGTAGAATACAAAAACAGTTTCAGTCAATTATGTCTCAAATTTAACTCAACATACCAGTGATCAAATATTATTATGGACATATTTCTGGTTTTCATGATTTCATGGCAGATTTTGTCATGTTTTTCTTCATGTTTCCAATTAATTGATGTGTAAAAATTTACCTAAGGGCCACGTTGAGAGTTGATGGGGGCCGCCAGCTGCCCAACCCTGATATATAGCATTAACAATAACAATAACTCTTTCCAGTGTAGATACTGTGTAATTTTCCATTATTGTATTTTTTTATTTAACTGATGTAAATATGTTTGATTTTTAACTTGTATTTTTATTTTTTGATAATTATATTCCCATCCCCTGTTTTCTTGAGTTGCTGTAATGCAATTAATATAGTTTATCTTTATCTTTACTTTACACTGTTTACATTACTCTATATTTTATATTTTGTACATTCAAATAATTCTTTTTTTTATTTTTTACATTATATTTTATTTTACTGTATATATGTGTATTAGTAATTTGAGTGTTTATTGCATGGCCTTGCGGAACAGTCCTTACATTTCACCACACATCTGTATGAGCATGTGACAAATAAAAATCTTGATTGTTGAATCTTGAATCTTTATTATCTCACCTGTAATAAGTAGGCGTAAAAAAAAATCAACAGAAAGTGATTTACCTAGAACAATACATTTCACATATTGTCTGTGCTTATACTGTATATGCTCCTTGTCTGTGCATGGTGCTTTTGTCTGTGTTTAAATGCTCATGTATTTAAATGTGCTATATGTTACACATTTTTATTTTATGTCTGTTTGCTGCTTGGACACTGGATGTTGAAACCCCCTCCCGTTTGCCACCAAGAACTCTGGACTAATAACTCTGAAGCTAACAATTCAAAAGTACACTCAGTTTACTGCACATTGCACAAGTTTAATTTTTCTTTAAATTGTATTTTATTTTATTTACCATTTTGTACCTTTTGCACAATTTAGAATGTATTACTGTAAATATTATTTATCTTATTTTACCTCATTTTATTTTATCTATTTTACCTTATCTTATTTTACCTTATTTTGGTTGTATTGCACCGTGGGACAGAGACAAACGCAATTTCGATTCCACTGTATGTCTGGCACATTTTGAAATTGACAATGAAGTTGACTTTGACTTTGACTTTGACTGCTTTATCAATTGCTTCCATGCGTATGTGTTATGTTTTAACTAACACCTGTGTTGTTTTATTTGTTATGCTTATGTGTTCTTGTGT
The DNA here is from genome assembly GCF_963930695.1 of Labrus bergylta. Classification (NCBI taxonomy): domain Eukaryota; kingdom Metazoa; phylum Chordata; class Actinopteri; order Labriformes; family Labridae; genus Labrus; species Labrus bergylta. Next base: position 7,798,501 of record NC_089206.1, on the reverse strand, counting down.
CTATATTTTTGTGCTGCATTTTCCTGTATGCTTTTTAATGTTTTCTTAAATGTCATCAACCTGCCAGGGACTGCAGATGAAAATGAGCCTGCATGGCTAAATCTGGCACATTTACATGTGTGACTTTGTTGCTCTTGTTAATTAATGTGCGTTGTCGTCCCTGTTAAATAAAGAAATCAAATCAAAATATGGATCACAATCAGTGTTTGTTGACAAGGCCTACACAAGGATCAATAACTTAAGAGTCTAGCCACATGTAAACAAGGATTTCGGACTTATTCATTTAAACACTTGCCTAAGTTAGATGGCAGCAGGAGTGTTTTATTCTTAGCATAAAATTCATGAAAACAACCATAGTTTACTAATCAGGTCTAAAGTGTCATTATTTTTTTCCACTATATGACAACTTTTTCCTAATGCTTTAAAAAGTTTGCATAAATAGAGATTTAAACGTATCAATACCAACACCTATTCCTGTCCATGGCATGAATACAAAATGTGAAGTCTTTGGGCAAAGACGTCAAGCTGAGGTGATATGACAATTTCTGTGGCAATGTGATTAGGCTCTTCAAAACAAATCTATAGGCTATGTTTAGCTGGAGAATGCATTAGGGATCTTTAGCCCCTCAATGCCCTTCAAGAGGGGCAGAACTGATATAGCCTACTGCATGGGACCCTTCCTGCGGAGTTGCATATCTTGCCCATAAAAATGACAAAAGTGCTCATTACACTTCAAGATGAGTAAAAGAAGGATATCGTTATGCCCATCTGTTTCCTTTTTAAGACAGAAATAGGATAAAGTGTCTTCTAAGGCGTGCCTCTTATGTGCCACTGGGGGTAAAGCAAGGTTACAAGCCCTAAATGTTAACCCCCCCCCCCCTGAATTGAGAAAATATGATAGAGTGCAAATGTAACAGTGTGACCTCCAGGGTGACCTTCCCACTAAGAGTGTAAACATGACATACTGCCCTCTAGGTGTCATTCCTGCAGAGAGATCCACGATAAGGGGGACCCCACCTCAGCAGCATGATGTCTTTTTAAAAAAAAAAATATTTAGCCCCTGTCACTTGACTGACATCTTAATTCTACCACTGGGCGTATACAAGTGATATTAACAATCATATATTCACGATGATGTGTTCAGGTGATAAGCTGTAGTCTAATTGTAATATTGCTTAAATATAAAGCCTATATTAAAAAGCTGGTTTGTTGAAGTCTACATTCCACAGCAATAAGGCTAAATTAATGACCTGAATTTTAGGTTATTTGGTAATTTCAAACACGGAAATGGTGTTGAATTACGGTGGACCGTGCAGTAGCCTAATCATCCAACTGATGACGTTTGCGGTAGTTGTATCCAAGATAATTTCCTGTATCTATTTACAAATCTCTGACCCTCTGGTCAGCCTGGTTTTTGGCTTTAACATCCTGTTTCCAGTAGTGGGTGTTTAGGCAGCCCGAACCAAAACGGAACAAGGGGGAGTCGCAGGATTATACCAACCTACATGACAAATTCGGAGCATGGAGAGCCCGGTAGGTCAGAGCTAAAATTAGCCTCTGCTCCTTTCACTGCTGCAGCCGAACTGCGATGCTTTAGAGCATGTAAACCAGGGGGATACACTATCACAAGGGGCTGGCAGTAAAGACATGTTTTCCATGGGTGACATTTAACGCCACACGTTTACTGGGGAGGCTCTGTGCGTAACGCAGGGGCAGCGCTGGATCCACACTGGCTGCTGCTGCGCAAAACATGAGTATTTGGTAGTTTTTTTTTTTTTTTTTTAGGAGACCGCCATATGTGCTCTGTTCAGCGCACATATTCCATGTGTGATTCAAAAATGTCTTTTTTAACCATACCGAACCAAGAGGGAATTTTTACTACGATTAAAACGGGAAGGTCAGCAGAGGCGGCAGAAAGTAGGTCCCACATAGACAACGTGGTTAACAATGTTGAGGATGAGGATGATGATGAAGACGACTACGCCGAGAATGTCCGTCTCATCCCGAGGTGCTCCCCGGTGCCCAGAAAACGAGGCGCATCCATCCACGACGAGACAGCCGAGTACATGCGGATCCACTTGACGCTGTCTGCAGGTAAACGAGTGTCGTTCGCGGACACAACAGGTGGGGACCTGGTGGACCTGAAGGAATTTGTTGCCTTTGATTCGGATGATGAAGAGGATAGTGTAAGGTGGGAGGAAGAGGAGGCGAAGTATCGAAAGCCGTGGAGAGAACCAAGCTATTCTGTGCACCCAGAGTTTAACGCGCCAGCCGACAGTGCCCTGCTGCAGGCTGTGCACACTAAGAAAGTGGAGGTTGAGCAGATGTCTCCAGTGGAGGATGAGCCACTTGCCTTCAGTGGGGTAATACGTGTCCTGAACATCTCCTTCCACAAAGCAGTTTACATCCGATCAACCCTGGACAACTGGGCTACTTACTTTGATCATCCAGCAGAGTATGTCCAGGGATCCAATGATGGGGACACTGATCAGTTCTCCTTCAAGCTGTCTTTTGCACCACCTTACATCACACACGGCTCTCGCATCGAATTTGTCGTTCGCTATGAAACCTCTGAAGGGGACTTCTGGGCTAATAACTCCTCTATGAATTATGTGGTGACTCTGCTCTTGTCTTATGAAGAGGATTCAGCGGACACAAACAGAGACATGCAACACATAAGGGGTATCCTGAAATCTCCAAAAGCTTACAGGTAAATCACCTGAAACATGTGTTTTTAAATGTCAAATAAGGGAGAATATGATTAAACATCTTATTCCCTGCCCACTAGACATTCCTTAAAACTCTTATCTGTGATCGACCTCCCCACTGTTGAATACATGGTGGAACATCAGGTTGTCCTACCTTCTAACCAAAACCAACATTAATAGAGTTGTTCTGATATCAATACCAAGAAATGACTTCAGCAGAGTCTGAATTGTGGTATCGTGTGTCGGCAAAGTCAATGCGCTATTACAATACCATTGAGGCTATTAGCCCCCCCCTAAAACTTTGTCCCTTCTTCTCTAAAGCAGTAACTTATACATATTAAAGCTGCCATTATCAACTCCTGTTTGGAGTGGAAAAGAAGTCAAAAATCATCATTTGACATCGGCGAACAGCGACAGTGCTTTTGTGAAACAGAATTCAAAGCTAACAAAACGTCAACATCTTGTTCTTCCATTGCACATTTTAAAGCGTAGTTTTGTGAGTAGAAAAAGGTTAGAATTCAATACAAAGATTTCTTTAACACTCTCTAGGAGTCTGATTAGAAGTCAGAAAGAGGGCGCAACTTGGCTTGTTTCTGGCTATTGTTCTTGTTCTTTGGAAATGTGTACTGAGCCAGGACAAACAACAATAGCAATCAAATCACACCCATAGTAAATAGAAAGCAGTCACACCAGTGTCTTAAGTTTGTCTTTATCTGACAGTTCTTAAGACTGGGTTTCAGACTTGGTATCATAAGCAAAGAAAAATGGTATCAGAGCTCAACGCAGAATCATTTCTGCATCATAAAACCCTCAGACCCTCCATATAGGCCATCAAACCATAAAGAAAATACGGTATAAAAGACACAAAAGCAAAAGACATTGGGCTTGTGCAACAGCTGCAGTTCCTTTTAAGGTTGTGTAATGGGCGGTTCAACTTTATTCAGTCACTGTGCCTGGTTACTGCTGTAGCATATAAGAACTCAAGTCAAGCAGGATGTTAGCAAACATGTTGCATAATGACAGCAGAAGTGTGAGCTACCAAAGTAATGTTCATACAGATTGTCAGGTTTTCCTCTGCGCACTCTGCTGTCTTCTCTTTACTCTGTCAGAGGAGATAGAGAGAGTTGTTGCGAGCACACACCCCCTTCAGAATGCCAATCATCCAGTGGTGTTTGAAGGCGATCAAAATAGGCAAAGGGCAGGTGTCATTTTCAGGCCTGACGTTTCCCCTGCACAAGGTTTACCTCTGACCTTTTCTATCAGAGTCATGAGGGAGCGGAGCCATTTCAATGGGAAATTTGGCCCCTTTCCATAGTGTAGTTAGCAACACACAAACCACCCTCTCCTCTTTCTGTACTCCCTTAGACTTAACTAATCCCAGAGAGAAAGATTTAAGAAAGCAAGAAAGATCCCCAGAGATACTGAGGAATCACAAAAGTAACAAACACAGTGATAAACCTGTCAAATGTATTGCTGTTTGGAAACAGGATGGGGTAAGACGGGCGGATGAGTCACTGACAGAAAAAGAGAAGCTTGGAGAGAGTTATTAACATGGAAACCACTATCAGAGATTCATGTGGTACCTCTAAGTTCACTCATTATTTGATGTTAGCATGATAACAAGGCAGACGGGGTCAGGAAAAGGTTACTCTAAAACAAGTCTTAGTGGATAGAATATATTACTTTGGTTTAATTTAGACACACAGCAGGTTCATTTTCTTATTGAGGAGCTGGTTTAGTTCATGTTGAGACCAGAGCAGAAAATATGATTTTTTTTTGTTTTCATTCTAAGTTATGAGGTTGCTGATGTAAGCCTCATTCACTTCTTTACATGAACAGGGTGACTCAACCATGTTCTTACCTCTAGACTAGAACCCTTTTCACACATACGGAAATCTCCTGAAAAACTCCGGAGGTTTTGCGTGAATGCAAACAGCCGCATTTTTCGCGCAGACTTTACCCGGAGTTAAACCCGGCCAGACCCCTAGTATTTTATCCGCAGAATGACTGGCTAAAGTGTCTGCACGCGACCACTACGATCTCCGTGCACGTAATTAAACGGCTGCATTCTGTTCGTCAGTATGTTGTTCTCCTCTCTTTTGTGGATGTTATCATTCCATTGGATTACACATAGCATTGATATAAAGGCAAATATTCTCATTATAACGTTGTGTAGCGGACTCTGTTGCTTCGGCTGCTACATCCACGTTGTTTATTTACGTCACATCTTACGTCGAGAAATCCCCCGCGGCCCCCTCCCCTCTGACAGGGAAAGTCCCCCGCTGTGAGGAGCATATGTGAATGGCTAGGTCGGGAGAATCTCCGGAGAAGTCCTCCTGTAAATATCTAGATATTATCCGGAGTGTATATGTGAAAACGGCTTAGGTTTGATTAAGGCTACTGTAACAAAATTAGCTACGTTAACCATCTAAATCGGTCTTCATTTGTGTAGCCTACATAGAAAACAGCTAACACAACTTAACCATTGTCTTGCTAACGGTATATTTTGAAAGTACAACAACCATAGGAAGAACATAAACTAACCCTAAAACAACAAAATGCTTAACATCTTTCTTGGACACATTTATAAAGTAAAAGTAAAGTAAACTGAACCTTTCCAGTTAGATTTTGTACCACAACCAGCCAGTAAATTTAGCTTGCTAACAGCAATGTTAGTGCTGTTAGCTTGGAAAGGTTGCTAACATTAGCTGTTGCTTTAGCTAATGGGTTTTGAATGTTTTCTTTGTTTCTATATGACCTGAAATCTTACCCAGTTTTTAAATTCTATTTTTGTAAAGTTGCTGAACAATTCGACGCATGTCCTACAGTTAACTTGAAATCTTGAGCCCAACAGTGCCATACTTTAACATTTGAGCTTCTCACCCTGGGAATGAAAATGGTCGTTATGTGAACATGGTGAAATATTGTGTACCGAGTTTGCAGCCACTTGGTGACTTTAAATCTGTAACCCAAATGCTAATTCGAAGATTTTTTGACAGATCTCTTTCAGATTTAAAATGTCGCTGTTGATATTAATGTAAAGGTAACAAGCAGAAGGAGTATGAACATCTCTTCAGGTTATTTCCACTCTATTTGTGTAGCTCCTGTCACATGCTCTTTATACCTCTTGACCTGTATTTCATTTGGCATCCTTTGCGGAGCTCTTGGCAATGTTGCATCTCCATCCTTTTTCAACAGGAGTGCCCCCTTACAGATAATATATCTGCTTTATTATTTTGGAGATGAGTTTTCAAGGAGATGGATTAAATGCCATTGGGGATATTCTAGAAATGATTTCATCCTAGATATCCAATTTCTCCTCTTAATTAATGTCATTCTTATGTTTGATACATCACCTTCAATAAATAGACCTGACTGCTGCCAGCTTTTATTGTGCTTGCTCTTTTGAGTGACCCTTACCCTCAGTCAACAGTTTTCTCATTCAGCAATTTCCCACCTCGCTGTCTATTTTAACAAACAGTATAATGAGATGGGTCATCGCTGTGGCCTGTGGCTATGAAACTCTCTGCTCATCTGGTTTGGCAGCTCATAAACAGAACTTCTAAACAGAACAGAAGTGTGCTCCAGAAGATACAGAGCCATGTTTAGTTAAAATGGCTAATTAAGCTCATTAAAGCTGGACAACATCAGTACAAATATGGAATACTTTATTGTCATTGCACAAATGTGTAACGAAATGTGCCTCATCTCTCAGTTAGCCTTATTTATGCGTTAGCTTTTATTGTAACAGTCATCCTCAGGGCCTAAGTTGATGTCTCCTTCCCCTGGTGCGTTATTCAGATGTTTATGGATTAAGAGGAGTCTTTAGCACAAAAGTTTATGACTGACTGCAGTAGCACAAATTGACAATATCTTGCCTTTCTGGCCTCATATTTTACCAATAATCTAAAACCATCTTGATTCTTAAGAACTTTATGTGTGTGCGGTCCCTTATCAGAAAACCTGGAGACATTCTACGTTGTTTTAAGGAGTGTTCTTTGAAACAGTGTGATTTGTTTTTAAATTCTTTTAACCCATACGTCTTCTTTTCTTTCAGTATGGATGATGTCTTTGATGCAGAAGATGAGCAGGAAAAGAAAGAAGGTACAGTTTGAAGGATTTTTTTGGGGGGGGCGGGGAGATAATTATTTTTGATTTATCACCTGAAAAAATGAAGACAGAAATGATAAGCATGAAAATAGTGTTGAATAATTTATAGTCACATTGTGAAGGATGTAGAGTTCTTCCATTAATGCAGAGTCCTGTAAATAGTAGGAAAAAGAACAGTAAAACTTCATGCACCAGAGGTATGCTGACCTTAACATTAAGAGCCAGCTCTGTGACTTCATTTTGATTATTTGTTTCAAATTTGAGAAGGTTCAATCCTATCCTCAAAAAATAATTAACTAATGTTTTCATAACTTGAGTTTCCCTTTAATAGGTCAAATACTGTAGAAAAAAGAACTGAACAAACAAGTTTATTGCTTTTAGTCAAATCAGACTAATCGGGCTCTCACAGTATTATTGTTTATTTGACATCAGCAGAAGATGCAGGGACCTCCACGTGTGGATCTGACAGACCTACAGCTGTCTGCCCAATCATAGTACAGCCGGAGATCGACATTGAGGTAAGTGTAAAATAATAATAAAACAAAGAAACCGCTATTAATTATATCAACTCTTCACCAACAGGAGGGCTCGTCTGGTTTATATTCCTTATAAACTTTCTCTAACCTACAAAAGTCACACTGACTTGAAACATTCTGACTGTAACTTTTTGATGATGTTCAAATGATCTTGATTTGCATGCAGTTGTTGACACATTTCCCATGAACAGGTAAGCAGGAGAAGTGCTATATTTATGTGAGTTATGTGTCTAATAAAAGATAACAAACATTTGTATTCTACTGGTAAAGCTTATCATCACTGGCTTGGTTGTTTGCATTGTTCACAGCTCATTGAAGCTTCAGCATCAACCTAGGTAATGTCTTGTTTCTTCTCGTTGTAGCACGAGCACTGTATGCCAGCTTCTTATTGTTTACATGATGCATGCAGTCTATGTTTTGCACCTTTTGATGTTGTCCAGTTCAATGTAATTCATATCTATTAGAGTTTTAAGTTAGTCCAAACTCTAATATTCATTCATGTGTAATCATGTCTCATACCGTCTCTGTTGACAGTGTTGTGATTATGATCACCTCCATAATGCGCAGAACGCTGGTTCTGAAACTACTGATTCAGTTGAGGAGATGCAAAAGCATAGACTGTAAATATTAATGGACGAAGCCTGAGTGACGTCACCCATCTGTTACTGCAGGGGGCTTTGGAGTCCCGCTGGTGGCGGTTGCCTTGCTGGAAATGCTGTCTCACCATAACTTTCAGTCAACCTGAGGAGCTGAGGCGGGTTTTAAACCTCTTGACAAACCATTACATCACGCCCACCTTTCAATCAGGTCAGCTACGGGCTTTATTGTGAATAACACTTATTCTTCATAACACCAAAAATGGATCAGTTACCAAAAAATGCACCCCCAGCCGATCGAGACATGGGCTAATCAGAGCGAACTTTGGGTTTTTTGAACCAGGCTCCAAACATGTTCATTTCTGCTGTAAAAACTGGCTTTATTGAATGGGTGTTGTATGTGACTTTTGGAGCTTCTGCAGCCAGCCTCAAGCAAGCCACTTGGCAAACTGCAGGATTTTGCACACCTGCATCTGCTTAATTTTGCAACACCGGAGCTAGCTGCTTGTTCAAAACACACTCATATCTGTGTGCCAAATATGAGACTCGAGCTATGAAACAGTTGGCTTATTGCAATGATTAAACACAGGACAGCAAGCCTGGCTCTTATACCTTGAGGCAACCTCCAGTCTTGGAAAAAGGAAGCCAATGCGGAAGTGAATACAAGTGCAGTTCCTTGAGGGTCCACTTGAGGCTGGCTCCAAAAACAACGACAGTCACATACACACACCCGTTCAAAAATGCTCATTGTGACAGCAGCAATAAACATGTTCACAGACCTGGTACAAAAAGCATATTTTGCATATTCTGAATTGTTCTTTATTGGCACACTTCTGGGTTGGGGTTGGGGTGTGGGGGATAAGAGTTATGCATTATTTGAGGTGTGACTGATATGACTGCAAGCAGGTGCTTTGTAGCTGTTTGCCAGGAGGCTTAGCACACGCCTCTTTGCCTGTTGTTAGGTTGACTGAAGGTAAGGGTGCTAATTCAAAGATTCTTGTTGATGTTCTGCATTACCCCCTCTGTTATTTGTGTCTTGCTCTTGCACACTTTCCTCCGAGTGTTATATCTGTCTTTTTTTTTTCCTTTTTTTTGTTTTGATATGATGTCAATTTGACCTGAGATTTCTCCAGATATCTATTTTTATTTTCAATACAATGAAGTGGAAATTAAAATAGGGTTCTTTTAGGGACAGCAATACTTCCATTCCCTGGCATACAAAGGAATAACAATCACTGCATGGTGCAGTATGTGGAAATATGTAAATGTGAAGATAAAATAATTATTTAAAACATTTAATTTCTTCGTCCTTTGGATGTGTTCTGAATGCAGATTTGGACTCTGTATCATGACACAATTTAGCACTAATAAAAAAAGCAAGTTGAAGCATTAAAATGTGCATTTTTGCCAACAATTCTGAAAGAAGTTGTGAGTCATCCCCTTTCATTCTGTTCCTTTTTTGTTTGCATTTTCCTCACAATTACAGTTTCAGCATGGGATCCAACTCACAGAAAAAGCATCAGTATGCAGCAAAATGCTTTTCTTCTCTGTGTGCAATTTTAGAATAGAATACAAATCTCTGCACTTTGTCTTTATACTCTCCTCGCTGTCACTGTTGTCTCACTGTTTCACTTCAACAGATTGCAGTTCACCCATCTGGTCCCTCTGTCCCACCCAACCAGGAGCTTCCATCTGTCGATGGCACACTGTCCGCTCACTCTGTATCCCCAGGTGAACAATTCCCCTGTACGTCTTCCGAAACCACGCTTCAAACTAATTCATCCTTTGTACTCTATGCCAGCGAATCAGTACGGCCAAATAAGTCACAGCCTTTACACGGACTCAAGTGCGAATTAGGCGAAGAAACGTCAGAGCAGCAAAGTGTTCCCTCTGCTCAGCTGCCCTCTCCACAACAAGAGTCAGGGCCAAGATCAGACAGCTCCCAGGAAGGCAAAGAGGAAATCCCTCCATCAGAGGCCTCATGTTTGCAACCTCCAACTGCAGAGATGAGGCTGACAACAGGAGAGGACAGGTGGAACAACAGCCCAGAAAGTCGTGCTGGCCTTGAGCTCTGTGCTGAATGTGTCTCTCCTTTTGAGCGAGAGGTTGCAGTGGGATTGAGTGAACTTGTTGCAGGAACATCAGACGGTTCCAGCTGGTCCACCTCGCATCATGAAGTCTGTACACCTGCACTTTACTCTGCTGTGGCAGAGACTCGGGCATGTCTGGGAGCAGAAGGTGGAGCTCCACCACCACCTGAACTCAGAGAGAACCCCTCAGTGAGTGCAGGTGTCACTGAGGTGAGCCAAAACTCAGCTCTTCAGTCAGTCTCTGCCTGGGAAGAGAAGGAAGATACAACCGAGATTTCCCCTGACACGTTATTAGAGGATCCACCAAACACGCTGTCAGAGGTCTTCAAGCAGCAGACTGAGTTTGACGTTAACACAATTCTGATGCCATCCATCGTCTTTTTAAGTGGAGTTGTCTCTCTTTTGATAGTGTTGCAGGAACCCAGCGCCCTCCTCGTCTTTGGACTATTTTTGGTCTTGTACCGTTTGTGAAAATACCACAGTTCACTCACTCAGAGATCTCCTCTCCAGTTAAGTGCCTTTTCATGATGCCAAAATAAGCGAAAAATTTAAAAAAGAATCGCAAGTTTACTGTTAAAGTCGTGTGTCAGTGTGTGCGTTGTCATCCAATAAACAATGATGGGTACAGTTAAGAGTCGATGCGAAGTCCAAAGCACTGACAAGGACATTAAATATTTTCACTGATTCTGTCTCAGATGTGTAAAAAGAAACAAAATAGAAGTCGATAATTTCACCATTTCCACCACAGCATTATGAATAAGAACTGGGATGTCTTGTAAGTGGTTTGTTATGCCTTTTTTTTTTGTCGTGTGGAGATGTGTGTAATATTGTGGTGTATCTCATCACTTGCTTTTGTTTTAATTTTTGTTGGTTTTGTATCGTTGTTTTTTCCTTGTAGGTGAGGTCGCTGTCTATGACCACACTGCCGTGATTTTGACGGTTGTGAATTCCATGTGTTTTTATGTCTTTAATCATGGACAAAAAAAACATTGCCATAAAGAGACGTATTACACAAAAGAAGTGTTGTTTACAAAATGCAAAAAAGGAAAAGAAGTATTTTGCCTTAATGCCTAAAAGGAAGAAAACTGGACGAGGTATAGGCCTACTAAACATCAGTATGAAACAGCTGCTGCCTGAGGGTGGACAAAAGTGGAACGTGTGACATTTTAAAGAGATCATTAAACAACACCAGCATTCTCACTTTTGCACATAATATATCACATACAAATCACCATATTGACACAGAAGCCATTTTCCCGTGACATAAGCTCAGAATAGGAAGGAGGAGGGATAATACTGCTGTTTAAGTAATTTACAATTTAAAAGGTCTGACAATCATAATTTATCGACTTAATGAAAAGACGAAACCCACGAAAATTCAGAGAAAACTAGACCACATCAAGCTATCAGACGCCAGCTAATGTTAGCAGTCAGACTGTTTCTATCTAATATTACAGATAAATAGTTGAGCGCTCAGTGCTCACATTAGTTTGTGAAAGTATAGTCCAATATAATGGAAGAGTGTAAACACACAGGAACATGTTTGATGATCTACTGTCTACAGTTTGACAATATAGCCAGTGTTAGCATTTAGCCACTTCCGAGCTAATATTACTGTTAAATAGAAGGTAGATGAGCTAACACTAGCTTTTGTAAGAGTTAAGCCTTGGGTAAGGCATAAACAAATCTCAATAGGATGTATTTGATACCCAAAGGTCGTCTCGTGTAAAACAGCTTATGTTAGCATTAGACCTCTTCTTGCTATCACTACAGTTAGCTAAGAATTCACACCTTCTCTATTGTATCGTGCAAATAATCCAATCATTATTGGATCATCATTATCTCACTCCTACCTCATGGTAATTGCTTGGAAGTTGCTGCATGCTAACATTTTCCGTTAGATAATGGGCTATTATGTTGTTTTAACTGGTACCACTCGATGTCCCTCTTATCAATCAGGAAATGGTGAAATGAAAGCAATTATTTAGATTCCTTTAGTTCATACAATTTCAAACCCAAAGCCAAAACATGACTGCATCGTATGAGCTTTTGGGCTACCCAACCTGCGCACAATGTCAGAGGAAAATGGCCGCCGTGAGAATCTGGTGAATTGCAAAGTTTTCCTGTTGAATCTTGCACATACGCCCATGCGTTTGTAGTTGCACAACATAATATTTCACAGCACTACTTTGCCAACCTCACAGACTGAGGCATTGAATGACATGTTTGAAGTGATGAACGTTTTTTTGCAGTGTATTGCCATTAAAACAGTCTTATACCCTGCACAGCTCTGTGCCTTTGTCGATGTCTCGTTCTTTTTCATCCACTCTGCCAGACTAATGTGTGCATGTCAGCTTCATGCACAGTAATGGCCCTGCAGTGCGGAGAGGAGCATTTTAGAGGGACTGACTGACACACCACAAAAATAACATCAGAGCCTTCAGCGCCTCTGTCTCTGGAGCGCACTCTGCTTTGCTTGAAGTGGAAACGCACAGAGAGCAACCTGAGCTGCAGATAGGAGCCAAAGGTCACGCATTGCACGAAAGTCACTGTGTCAAAACTAGAGTGCATTACACAGTGGCCATTGTGAGCTAATATCAGTGTTTGAGCGCTAACGATTCTAAGTAAACGCCCGGATGCTATGTGACGAGCTGGCACGACTGTTTTCTATAGGCTTATATCTTAATAAACACTTGTTTTTTCTTTTTATCATGAAAGCCTTTAACAGTTTTTTCCCCCTTCTGAATCCAATTACTGTATCTGGTCTTCCATTTTTTAGAGCTTCAAACCCTTCCTCGCATGACAGGTATTTATATGGGATTACATGTTAGGCCTTAAAACAACATTATTAATCAGAGCACACTTGGATTTCAAAGACTTGTGCAAGAAAAAGGGTGGGAGCGATTAATTTGTGTGATGGTCACATAGCTCGAGTGTTGAATGTATTAAAAATTTAAGCAGTCTTAAAACTGACCCAAGGAAGATAATCAGTGGGAATTCTGCAACAGACATTCCCTTTGAACTAATTAATGTCTTTTTTATGTCAAATACACCACAGAAAGCCTGGTTAAGCTGCGGTTTTCAATAGAGGTTGTGTGAGAGTTGTGACATCATTAGTGTCAACAGTAGTTTAAGGAGCTATACTCTTGTCTTTATTTGCTACCACTCTGAGCAGGAGAACAGCTTGATCAAATAGAGATTTTTCATCACAAGAAACATGAAGTGAAGGGTAGCAGCTTTGACTTAAATAACTTATTTGATGGCATGGATGCTTACTTTTTTAATCTGGGTATCTCCATATTTTTATTCACAACTTTAAAAGTGAAATCTTGTCCAAGAGTGACATCTGTTAAGTCCATTTCTCCAGCCAGAAAACTCCTACAAAATCTGTCATAGGGAAACATTTCTTGAAAACAAACCCTTAGAAACATTACATTTTTGTCATTAAAAACATTGATGGACCAAATTGAAAAAAAGAAATGTCCCTATATAACTGTATGACATCAATTAAACACAAAATGCACCGAAATGTATGAGAATGTAACAAGCAATACATTCTATAGAATAGAATAGAATTACTTTATTGATCCCAAACTGGGAAATTGTGGCGCTACAGCAGCAGGTTAGCCAACGCACAATATGAGTAAAAAACACAATGTTAGCCAATCTAAGCATAATATAATATTAAATACAAAGTAAATAAGTACTGAAAATATCAAAACTAAGAATGTGAATATATACAACCAGGATTTAACTAAGCATTACTAGTCTTAAATAGGAAGATTAAATATGGAAGATTAAATGTAAATGTGCAAAAACAGAGTCGTAAATGGTTCTAAATTAAATATGAAAGATTAAATGTAAATGTGCATGCCTTTCAAAACCCATTGAAATTGTCAAAAGATTTGTCAACTTTTTTTTTCTTTGGTGTCTCAACCTGTATGACCAAAATGGAATGAACTTGATATCAAGTGATGTGTTTAATATTAAGCGGATGAAACAACGCCCTCTTGGCTGTAATAAGCTCTGTGAGGATCAACCCCGGTCTCCCCTACTAATACAATGACATGGAAAAACATAAAAGCCAGACAAGGCAAATAGAGGTGCAAGGTAAAGTATAGGTATAATGGTGAGACACCAATGATTTAACGATTTCAAAACACAATATTGATTATGCATACAAGTAGCCAGATGTCGATTTTTCAAATGTTAGAAATGACATACATAAATAAAAGCATGGATAAAAAAACATTATTAAAACACTGTATTCAGGAGGGGATATGTTTGTTCTTATGTTAAATAAAGAGTTGTATTATTTATTTTTGGAAGAGGGTGCCCTATGTTGTTTTTAGAGGACCCAGAATTCCTTGCTGCTGCCCTGTCAGGCTACTCTTTATTATTATTTTAGGGGGGTAGGGGCAGAAAAGTCCTGTATAGCTGAGGGTCATGGAGACCTAGGAGGTACACAGTTTGTTTACAGCTGATGAAAACACATGAAGCCAGAGAGAGAGAGACAGACAGAGAGAGAGAGAGAGAGAGAGAGAGAGAGAGACTGCCAGAATAAAATATCACTTTCAAGTTATGGCCTACAATACTGCACAGGTCCGCCTCTCCCCTCCCCTCCCTCTTCTTCTCCCCCTCCCTCCCTCTGACTCTCTCCATCTCTCCGAATAAAACCGACTGATTCCGCGAATGTGCGAGCTGCCTCCTTGCAAGCAGCCATAATTGGGATTATTCAGGAATAATTCGCCTAATCCAGCCGCGTTGGGGTTTTTTTCTTTCTCCGCGTTTCCTCTTCTTTTTTTTTCCTGAATCGTGATTTTCGACAAGCGTCGGCGATGTGAATTTCCTCGTGACATCGCTGGGATTTGGTCAACCCGCCTCAGAAAAGATGCATTTGTTCTTCTGTCATGGAGGCTTTTTTTTTTTTTATTGTGGACTATTAAGATGTAGTCCACCTTCGCTGGACAGCAAAACAAAGACTGCATATTAGCAGTTGAGGGTAAATACATCGCCTGCTTTTTTTTTTTTTTTGACTGAAAGATGGGATATAGAGACGTATCGAGGCTGTTGTCTGTGCGGACTAATTGTTCTGATGCCACTAGCCAATATACATGCCAAGACGATTCATTTAGGGGATGCGCGATCTTTTTTCCCTGTCTATCTTTTGTGGGTGGGTTATTATAAGCATTGAAAATCTGACATCATTTGGATTTGTATGTACAAGAACAAGATAAACACTTTTTTTTTTTGATCGCGCCTGTTTCTAGCCTCCTGGAAATCCATCCTCGACGTGATGCAACATAAAATCTGTTTTGTCGGATGATATTCAGACACGGAGCAAAATGAACACATCCCTCGGTATGAAGCTGTAAAAAGGGTGGCAGTGGATATTTTTTTTTTTTTTTTTTTTTAAATACATGTCTCTTATTATGGCAAAGTCCTCCCCATCCTGGATTTGTTTGATCAGCTGTTGATTATTAGGACGTCGCCTCCACCGTCTTATGTTTATTATATGTTGCTCAAATTTCCTCGCGATGGATTTATGCATAACAGGTGTTGTTTAAGCATGAGGCTTTATTATGTGTTTTCCCCTCGATTTGGCAAGCGGTGAAACAAGGCGATTGGGATCCTTCTTTTATTGTTTTTGTCGTGCGAGACGAACTGCTCCCCCCTAAAAAAAAAAAAAAAAAAAAGCAGAAAATGAGGCGATGAAAGGTAGGTTATCATCCTCCTCTCTTTTCCTCACACAAACACACACACACACGCGCAAACACGCACACGCACACACACATACACACACACAGCAGAGGTGATTTTGACACCTGTTCATCTGTTTTTTTTTGCACTCCAGCCCATGTTTCAGGCCTAGCTGACATGGCAGCCATCTAATCAGGTGAAATGATATTTGTCAAGGTGGCAGAGGGCTGTTATGTAGGGGAAGAAATAAGGCTACAGTTAGAGCAAATCACATTGTGTTTCATGGCCTACATAGACAAGGCCCACCCATACTAGCACAGTTATGTTTTATCACCACCTTTAAAAAAAAAAAAAGGGGGGTTTAGGGAGGGCTTTTATAAAATGGAATTTTCATGTTTTTATTGATCATGTCTTCTTTAAATGAGACTGGTTGTCATTTTCTTTGCTAAGACATCATCCCCTAGACATCTCAGTGTGCTTCCTGCTGTGTTAAAAATCACACTTAAATGCTTCTACAAGGCCTGTGGTATAAATCAAATGGCTGCCTGCTCATATTTTTTTTTACATTTGTTATGTGCAAATCACACCCTCTGCTCCATAACTGACTATCACGCCAATGCAACAAAGCAGCCGAGACAAAGCATAAAATGTTCTTTGCTCATTTACAATATCTCTGTTTGTTGGACATGCCCAGTGTTGGTTGTACTGTGTCTGCTCCATCCCCCCATACACCCCCATGCATTCACTCAAACACCCACACTTGCACAAAGTATGTGAGCTGTTGTATCTTAGCAACGGGCAAGGTAATTACTGAGAGAGCCAAGGAGCTGGCATGCTGTAGAGCTGCTGATCTGATCCCAGCCATAGAGAAACAGGAAGGCTGAGATTTCCACTGTGTTGCCCGACACAGCACTTCTATATCAATGATGTCAAATGTGAGTGTTGTTTCTGTTAGTGTTGCTGCTCTGGAGCTAGCTAGACTGTCAGACATCTTGTTTTTCACTCTTCAAAAATGTGTGTCTCTGTTCGCAGGTGAGGAGGTTGTGGACAAAGAAGAGAGATGAGTCTGTCATGTAGAAAAGATCCTTACGGCCTCGCCTTGTAAAGACGAGAGAGAGCCGTGGGAGACGACGGCTGTAGGAGGATCAGTAGTGTTTATAAAAGGGCCCGAACCAGGCAGGCTCAGGTGGAAGGTGATAGAATGGCTAACCAGACCTTTGCCATCGATGGCCCCGGCAGTTTGCTGGCCGTTCTGGCCTCGCAGAGCGGACTGGCAAGAGGCGGCAGCAGCAGCAGCAGCAGGGATGGCAGCAGCAACAGTGGAGGAATCTCTGCCACAGATGTGTCCGCCTACTTTAAGCTGGTCTTCTTGGGTCTGATCATCTGTGTCAGCCTCGTAGGCAACCTCTTGGTCTCCCTGCTGGTCCTACGAGACAGGACACTTCACAAGGCTCCGTACTTTTTTCTCCTGGACCTGTGCCTGGCCGATGCAGTCCGCTCCGCCGCCTGCTTCCCCTTCGTGCTGGTCTCCGTACACAACAGCTCGGCCTGGACTTACAGCGCCTTGAGCTGTAAAGTTGTGGCTTTTATGGCTGTGCTGTTTTGCTTTCACGCTGCCTTCATGCTGTTTTGTGTGGCCGTCACCCGCTACCTTGCCATCGCCCACCATCGATTCTACGCCAAGCGCATGACCATCTGGACCTGCGCCGCCATCATTTGCATGGTGTGGACTCTGGCCGTTGCCATGGCGTTCCCACCTGTCTTTGATGTGGGGACGTACAAGTTTATCCGCGACGAGGATCAGTGCATTTTCGAACACCGCTACCTGAAGACCAATGACACCCTGGGCTTCATGCTAATGCTAGCTGTGGTGGTCCTCGCCACGCATGGGTTCTACGCCAAGCTGCTTCTGTTTGAGTACCGGCACCGCAAGATGAAACCGGTCCAGCTGGTGCCGGCTATCAGCCAGAACTGGACCTTCCATGGTCCTGGAGCCACAGGTCAAGCCGCGGCCAATTGGATTGCAGGATTCGGTCGTGGTCCCATGCCGCCCACTCTGTTGGGCATCAGGCAGAATCTACACAATCAACACCGGCGGCTGCTCGGGATGGAGGAGGTTAGGTCCGAGCGAAGGCTGGGCAGGATGTTCTACACCATCACCCTGCTCTTCCTGGTCCTCTGGGCTCCCTACATCGTGGCGTGCTTCTGGAGGGTGTTCGTCAAGTCCTGCACCATCCCTCACAGGTATCTCTCCATCACGGTGTGGATGAGCTTCGCCCAAGCTGGAGTGAACCCCATCTTCTGTCTCCTGCTCAATGAGGACCTGAGGAAAGTGCTGAGAGCTCACCTGCCCACCTACTGGAGGACTAAACAACACCTGCCCCAGGACGAGGCCTACTGCATCATGTGATAGCTTAGAGGAAAGGAATGTTCCAGGTTTTAAAGGGAAACTTGAAGATAAGGCGTGATGTAATGCACCTTGGTTAAGTGTCTGTTTTGTTGTGTTGCACAACAAAATCAAATTATTACCAACAAATGCAGGCACAGTGCCATTTCATTAAGAATGTTGATATTTGAATAAATGTGTCCAGTGCAAAGGTTTGATCAGGGCGAAACAAGAAGCCCTGGAAACACTTTTCACAGTTTGTATTTCTGATGATGTACTGTTTGACTATTAAGACGGGACGATCACAACAATCACCACTCCAACTAAGTGTGACAGATGCCATTTTAAAATAATGTTGCCTTATTTCAGTGGGACACGCCCTAGAGCTTTCAACGTAGAATGAGTTTCAGTGCCATATGAGGCACAAAAAATAAAGACACACAGAGGGTTGAAATCCTTGAAGAAATGTGCCGCAGACTGTGAATAGAAAGTGTTCATCAGAGCTTTACTAACTCTGAGACACATCAAGGAACTCAAAGGGTCTGAATGGATTTATAGACCACCCCGGACGCCTTTTCATGTAATTCAAAGGAAACTGCAGAATATCCAATGGACCCAATAACCTTGGATACATTTAAATAGCTGTTGTGAACCCAAGAAGCCCCTAACATGCTTGATTTTTTGGACTTGATTTAGGGCGTGTCAGGTTTCTTTGTATCATAAAAAATTGCCTGTTTTCCTTTATTTGTAAACTATACATGTTAAGCAGATGACACTATTTTGAAATATGACTTGATTTCATATTGTATAGACTGTACGGGAATGTATATTCCTGCTTGTGTGTTTTTATATAGCAATTGTGTGTATGTGTGTGAGAGGAAGAGGTAGAAGGAGAGGAGAGGAGGCAGGGAGACAGATGAGAGAAATAATGATGATAGAATAGGTTCCAGTTATATTGAGTCAGTATGAAAGCAGCCTCATCTTGGTGTCTCAAAATCATGCAAAATTGAACAATCATCACATGGAAATTAATCCTCTAAATGGATTTCCGTAACAGAAAATGTAGTCGGATTTTTTAATGAACAAGCAAATGGGAACTATAGATGGATAATGAAAAAGGGGACCGAATAATTAGAAAACAACACTTGTACATTGCAAACAGGCCATAGGATTTAAAGACTTGAATGATGATGATGTGAATTACGTTGTTTGAAAAAAATCATTAGCAAATGAACATTTATTTGCAAATGGTGATCTTGGGAATGTTTTTAAAGTCATGATATGCTCTCATAAGAATACTGAAAAATGAAGAAATTAAGTGGCTCTTAACTTGAAGGAAACTTGAATGTTACAAGGCTCTTTTATTATTCCCCCTTCAGCAGAAGTACCACTATTTGAGTGTTCTGGATTACAGTATTTCTCAATCTAAACAGGTTTGAATTTGACCCCGGAGATGTTTGGTGTATGAAAACCAGCCACGACCACATCAAGTTGTCTCTCCAAATTAAGATTCATGTAATCTAAAATGTCAGACCTACAGTATGTTAGGCATAGATATACTTGTGCAGTCAATTTTTCTAAATGTGGACACTTGCACAGCATACTGTATTAGCATGCATTCCACTGCATTTCATAGATTCAAGACTGTGGATTACAACTTGTACAGATGTTGATACGGAAAGAAGAAGAGAAAAGTGAACTGAGGTCCATAATTTTTACGTCTGGCATTCCTTCGCGAGATGATATTCTGTAACTGTACAGTTTAACTGAGGTGGTTCTTTTTTTCCCCACTCATCAATAAAGACTCTACTTTTGATGCAACATGAGTCATGACCTGCCTGGATGTTGACATGGTTGCCTCCCTTTGGAGAACACTTCACATAAAATAGACTACTTTACAGTTCATGCATCACAAATTATATCAAGTGTGCACTTTAGTGGAACACGTAGGGCTACAAAAGAAAAGGGTGCTTTTCAGATGTGAGGTGAGGCTACCTTTTGTACATTTCCCTGTATTAAATAAAAAGTCATCTCTTCTTTTCTCTTCATTAAAGCAGTGAACAACTGCTGAATATTCAAAAGAATTTGTAATTTTTACAAGTTCAACATTTCAGTTAAGGCAGACGATGGTTACCATAAAAAAAGAAACTGACAACATTTTTGAAAATGTAATAGAAGGCTTAAACTGAAGAGTGTGGTTTGATCAATCAAGGACAATTTGTAAGCTAGTGGGTTAATACACGTAAACCTTCCTGCAATAAAACTCTAAAGGGAGACTATGTAGCTTTAGCTTAAAGTAGCGATGCATTTAAGTAGCAGTATACATGTAAATGCCAGGACAAATATAGCAATGCCACAAAGTTAAAAATATGGCTAAAAGACTAAAAGCTTAAATTGGCTAGCGTTAGCCACCGTTAGCTACTGGTCACACCAGATTAAAAAACTCTTGACTGGTCTGATTTGAGCAAAAATCAATTTTCAGTTGAGAATTGAACTGTTATTGAGAGTGATATTTCTACCTTCAGATGTGACGTAGTCTGGCTTTGAACACTGAATGAAAACATGTGTCACGAGGACCTTGCTATAAAAACAGACAAAGAATGAAGGAATGAAGCTCTGAAGGACTTAGCAAACTCATAAGTGATGACTTAAATTCATTACAATTTTGACTTTTATTCATCATGTTTATGCTCAAAAGCTTACGCTTTATATTTGGTTGTATTTTATTTTTTTACCACCGCATATAATAGACAACATGTAGAAACAGTGACTATAGAATGTATATAATGAATGGGCCAATGGTTTTCAAGATGCAGCTGTGAAATCATTTTTGTAAAGCAAGAGATGGATTTGAGTCTGTCTGTATCAAGCGGCAACCTCCTGGGTTGAAAAATGAAGCCAATGCAGAGCTGCAGTTCCTCAAGTGTCCGCTTGGGGCAGGCTCCAAGAGACAACGTAGTGACATACACACCCCATTCAAAAAAGCACATTTTAACAGCAGAAATTAACATCTTTACAGCCTGGTATCAAAATGATTTGGATCTGGGTTTTTATTTTATTTCATCTGCACACTCTGTACAGGGGTGATTTTTTTTTTTAATAACGCTGGTCTTCATTTTCTGAAGGATACAAGTTATGCATAGTTACGTATGTGTCTGACCCGATTGATGGGCGACTGTGATGTTACAACTTTGTGAGAACAGATGTATACTAGATCCGCCAGAATTTTTAAGCAAGAAACGGGAGCATACTGGTCACACTGAACCGCCCCACAATACAGTGCGGCTTTCAGACTGTGCAATTGCGGAGCTCGCCATCCAGCCAACTAGTGGCTTAAAATAAAAGTTATGTGTTGCAATACATTTTACATGTCTGGTAATAATATTAAAATGACTTCCTAGTTGTATTAATAATGAACGTTTTTGTTGAATTATATTTACGGGCCGACAGTCACGCTAGCTTGATGCTAGCTCATCGAACGGAGCTCGGCTCGGCATACGGCTTACTAACGGTCGGGTTAGTATGCCGATTGCAGTGTGTATAGTTTGAGTATGTAGTAGGCTGTATGTAGTACGTGGTTTCAAACACAGCCTTAGCCTGTCGTTAGGTTGACTTAAAGTTAAGTATTAATATTTACAGTCTATTGTCTGTATCAAGACCCTCAAAGGGGCATATTTTTCTTTTTTTTATCTAATACATATGACATAGTTGTGATGTTCTTTATGAATGAACAAAGGTTAATAGTAATTTTACTGGTAAAAAATTATGCTGCTCATAAAAGAACATTTTATACACAGTTGGTAAGGTTCTCTTCATGATAACAAATGTAAAAAAATAATCCCCCAATTTCCATATTTACAGAAAACTTTATGCAAACAGCTGAAGTACATAATGACGCTTTAGACAATGTCAAATAAAGTAGAAACGGCCGGGAGAACACAATATTTGTCAATCTTAATCAGGACCTGATTAAAATCCAGCCATCGTATGTGTATTCTCTTGATAAATAATTTGCCTGTGTTTTGAATTTCAATAAGAGATCATTTCCATTGTCTTTATTTGTGCTTTCAGACCGTGGCTGATGGAAAATATGTTTCCATAGTGAGACGCATCAACCCTTTGAACATCCTCTAACTAGTCCAGGTTGAACAGGTTGTACCGGACTGTGTCTCACCAGGGCCGATGTTACAGTTCATCTTATGCTTATTTTTAGCTTTCTTCCCACTTCCCACCAAGATGCACCACAACAAAAGCTGTCTTACTCATTTGTGAAAACGTATCTTTGCCCACTGTACTGTATGTTCTGAACATGCAAGGTTGTTCAGAGGCCCTGTTGCGGTGTCCTGTAAGATGGCTCCGGTTCACACAGGGGAAGTTAGTTGGAAAGGTTTACTTCCTTTTTTTAATTTATTTTTTTTCATCAGCACCTATTCTGCCTGTTTCAAAAGACTTGTCCTGACCTTCCCAGACAGCAACAATTCATTGTGCTTTCACTCCCACACAGCCACATTCATACGTCACAACACCCTCACCAACCTTGAGAGGTAAACAATCAAGTCTAGGGGCGCTGCAAATGTGCATAAATCATACATAATGTGTTTGAAATGTTAAATCACATATTCAGACCCTCGTCGTGCTTCCCAGTGAATATTTTTTCAACCTCTTTTTTTTTTTTTTTTTTTACATTTTTAGATAATTGTTTTCCTTCTCTCACACTGAGGCAGAGCAAACAGAGTGGAGATGGTAATGCGAGAGTAATGTCACGCACCGCCACCATACATTAGTCTGACACGCAACACTAATGTTTAATCTTCATAGCTTGTCTAGACCCAGTAAACAGAGATTTCTACATGTGTTGGGGCATGGGCGTGTGGTTGTTATCTATCTGAGACGATCACAAACTCGGGGTTAATAACCATAAAATGTTTTTTATTAATAACGTAGGGCACACCAGAACTTCCAACTAAACAGAACCCTATAGTTTTAGTTTGTATAGATTTTGTTGTTTTTCTTGTGAAATACTGGTTCACTTTTTGGTCCTTGGGAACTAAAATCTCACTTCTTGTATCCACACAGAGACCTCAAGGGGTCGCAGATCAATATCACTTTGAAATCGAAGTCCAAAAATGGTGGGAGACCAGTTTCTTCCTGATATTTTGTTGATGTTTACAGTGTAGCTGCAACTAACAACTTGCAGGTGTTAACAAAATCAAACATATCATTATAGAAAATGTAAGGACATTATGGGATTGATAAATGGTGCTTTAGAGAGATACATGAATATGAGGATAACGAGCACACAGCAAGTGTTTGTGCTAAATGCTAACAGTAGAATGCTAACATGCTCAGAGTGACAATGACATCAGAGATGTTTTCCATGCACATCTTAGTTTAGCATGGTATTACATTAGCTGTAGCTAGTTATCATTTTGCACAAAGTACAGCCGAGTTTTGAGAATTTAATTGGACTAATCAGATTTTTTTCTTAAGATGGTGCTTGCTGGTAAGTCAGAGTAGAACCAAAGTCTATAATGTATCCTCTTAGGGGTCCGTACATCTGTCATTTTACTGTGATGAGATGTCACAGAATACTTCATCAATGTCAAATTTGAAGAAGATGAAAGGTCAGGGGGCAACTAAAGTCAGGAGGATTGGTGTCAAACAGACCAAGCAACCAAGATTACTGTTCATGAAGCTAGTGACAGCTTGGCTAAAGACTACATGACGATAATGATAACAATGATGGACGGCCAAACTGGAGAATCTTTAGAGGTAATAATAACACAACTGATGATAACAACCAAAATCCTCAAACAATACAAACGCTCGTTACATAACGATTATGACATGGCTACAATGCAAGTGTTATTTCGCACATGCTTTAGTTATTGATGTAGGGGGAATCCTGTGTAGATCTCAAAGACCCACACAATGACTCACACATCCTACACTGTAGGTTTGACCACCCTACTTTATGATACTCTTATCATTACATTTTGTTTTTCACATATGTAAAGGGGAAAAAGGCAACAACGACTTCTGACAGTTACAGGAGTTTATTCTGTATGTATGTTGAATAAATTATATTAATCTGCAACCAGCATGAAACACAAACACACACACACACAAATAGATAAGTACTTAAAAACTCACTTATTTGTCATTCTTTGTGATGGAACTGATATGCCTACAGACTGATGGGAGTTTTTTTTTTTATGTCATGCAC
Organism: Labrus bergylta; assembly: GCF_963930695.1. NCBI lineage: Eukaryota > Metazoa > Chordata > Actinopteri > Labriformes > Labridae > Labrus > Labrus bergylta. Next base: position 7,774,149 of record NC_089206.1, on the reverse strand, counting down.
ATTGTCCTCAAAAGCAAACAGGCAATTGCGGGACTGAAAGCATAAAAAGGAAGGTTACTACATTGATTACACTGCTTGAATAACAGTTACATAAAGGGTGAACTAGATCTACGCCAGAGGGAATGTTAGTGTGATACAGTGTTGGATCTGGTATATCTGGAAGATTGTTTTATCCTCTTCACATGAATTCAGTCATACCTTACAAGTCAGAGGTAAGCCATGACACATGCATGGGAGTAGTGCTCTTTCTTTCTTGGTCGAAAAGCAATTTCTCAGCTGCAGCTGTAGGAGTACTGACACAAGCACACACACACACACACACACACACACACACACAAACACACACACTCACAGAACTCAGTCACTAACCCCTTGAATTTCTCTGAAGACATCCCTACCACCTACACAGCATGGATTTCTATCTGATTGCACTTGAGTATCATTAAATTAAACGTTCAATGCAGCCTGTTACATTCCAGTGAAAATCTACACATTTGTTATCGGACGGTTAAGGAGTTGATGCGGATGGAAGCGTTTTCATTGGTAGATCAGTCACTTTTGCTCCCGCCTCCAGATGATGACCATGCCGGTGGAGTCGGCAGACGCCAGTAAACTCTCGTCACAGTTGAAGCTGACGTCCAGCACAGGCCCCCCGTGACCCTGCAACTTGTTCACGATCGCTTTGGTGTTGCGTTCCACGTCGAAGAAGTAGACACAGGCATCCTCGCTGCCAGTAACTGTGTCAGAAGACAAAGAAGTGAAATTACAAGGAATAATAGACAAATGAATTATGGATGGCTCATTAAAACAGCTCATTTTGAATTGAACATGAGTTACTCAGTAGTCTACCGTGTCCCTAAACAACCTCCAATGACACTGAATTACATTTTCTCGCTTTCACTTTACAGACTTTACATTTCCAACAGGAAAATAAATAATTGGCTGCCATAAACAATCCTGAGGAGTATTAACAGCAGGATATCAGCACCTTTTGTAACAATGGAATGACAACGCCCTTAACAGTTTCACAAGAGTATTTTTATATATGCGAGATACTTCCGTTAATTGGAGACAGAAACCTGATAATTTAAACACTGATGAGCTTTGCATAATATAACATATGGTTGTCAGTAAATAACAAAGGAGAGGAGAGTCAAGTAAGATGAATCTCTGAGGTAAAGCAGTGTCAAATATTTCTGCTCCAAAAACAAATTGAATATACAGTTATATATATACTATTACAGGCTGCAGTATTGTTGATAGGTTGCTCAATGGTTTTTGTCTTCATGCAAAAACAGCCATTTACTATTTCATGCACTATTTCAGATTTGGTGGCCAGCAGCATGTTTCCATTCAAATACAGCAGAAAGTCTGAGAGACTTCTTACCCACACAGGCCCCCTGTCTGAAAGACATGAGGGGGCAGAAGATGCTGTGAACGTGCTGGGAGCCGTGCTGAATAGGGAAGCTTCTCTTTAGCTGCAGTGTACCATCATTGTCCACCACCCTGCCAACAAAAATGTGGGATAACAGATTACACTCAATGCAATGGTTAGTTACAAGCTGAAAATGAGGATAAACAAATCAGCCTATTAATAAACAGTGAGTTCCCCTTACTGACTGACCTGTACAGCAGTAGCTTATTGACACAGGCGTTAACCAGCAGGGAGGGGTCTCTGGCCTCTCTGCTAATCCAGGACCGAGCAGATATGCTGCAGATGGAGCTGCCTTCACTCACCACCAGACGCTTGGCTTTGGTTAGCTTCCCTGCAGGGGGGGCAGGCAAAAACAGCAGAGACGGGCAGAGACACATCAATCGCTTTCCCATCCAACCAGAGACATTTAGTGCATGATGAAAATACTAATTAGAATTTGAGAGTTCGGTAAGTGCACTCTTTGCCGCCTGCTGATATAAAATAAGAGCATACCTGTGGCCATGTCAAAGAGGAAGGAGAAGATGCTTCCCCTGTCATCACCCGCCCAAAGGATCCTCCCTGGAGCATCAAAGGAGAGAGACAGCACGCGGCCTGTCAGCTTACTGGAGCCCCCCTTCACCTTCTTCCCAGTGGAGATGTTCACCACCTGCAGGTGGTGCTTGCTGTTTCCCACCTGCAACACAGAACTGGGAGTGAGGACCCTCATCATGTCACCAGGGCAACCCTGAGAGGCTGACTGAGTTATGAACAGCTTGACTAGGAAAACCAGTTTCTAATTTCAATAGTGTTGTGTGGATTTTTATTGGCCTGTAGTTTCTTGTTTTAACATTCAAGACTTTAAGGCACTTTCAGTTTTTCTATGGTTTGGTGATATGAATGTCACACAGTGTTAGTATTTAGTATAAACACATTAGGGGAACTTTCGCTGATGTATGCGCAGCTGAAATTAAGTTGTGAGGACTTGATAAATATCATCAAAGGGATTTTTACAGACACAATAAAACTTGTTAATCGAATCATCTCCATCAACTCTGTAATCTGTAAAGACGGATGAGACCAAAACAAGGCGTCTCTGGATACAAGACCAGTTAAAGTTATACAAACCAGAAAGCAACATTGTTATATCTCTAATGTTATTGCCTATCTGTAAAAAATATTTATCTACCTCCATAAGACATAAATGGAAACTGCTGGGCACTATGCTTTCATTTTATTTTATACTTATGAATAAAAGAACGATCCTTTAAAAAGAAGAGTAAAAACTAAATTATGTGAAACATTTCACTTTTGTTTTGGGTAACAATAGATGTTGTAATTACACTGACAATTGGAATCAACAAATATGTATTCAGAAATTTGGTATAATGAGAAGCTACAATTGGGAGGTTCGGACTGCATAATTTATTTATATAATCACACAGAGATTAAAAAGCTTTTTGTGTGAACTAATGTGAATGATGATTAATTAATTGCACAGAATGTTGTGTACACTTAAGAGGAAATCAAAACAGCAAAAAACAAGGCACTGTCAGCAGCACTTTTCAGAAGGCTTTTTTTTTTTGCGCGAAAGTGCCGTAATTAAGCTCAGACATCATCACGTCTTGTTGCACTCATATTGGTTCTGCAACAGCGTAATATTCATGTCCCAGTCTGTGGATTCAACATTGCGTTTCGGGGTTGAGCTGGAGCCCCACATAAACACACGTTCAGACATGCACACACACACATCACTGCATGATGTATGTCAATGTTGCCCTCAAATTTAAGTAAACAGTGAATGTGTAAAACAGCTTGCAGCAGGTACATCACATAAATGTTTTACGGTTGTTTTTAGGTATTGAGGTTCGTCTTCAGATAGCCCTTTTCCTATTTAACATGAACCAGTGCAAATTACATTATTGAGCCAGCAACTAGTTTAAGTCCTCTATGCAATATGAAAAAAGTCTAGAATAAGACTCACCACAGTAAGGTTGTTATTCATGGGCTGGAAGGTGCAGCAGAGCAACTCGCTGGATTCTGGGTCTCTGACCTCTCGGATGCACCGACCATCCTCTGTGTTCCAGATACGCAGAGTCCCATCCAGGGATGTAGAAACAATGATGTCATTGCTCAAAGACCAAGCAAAGTCTGTGACTGGACCCCCATGACCTTTCAAGGTCACCTTCACAGTAGGAGGAGATGGGGATAAAGTCATGATGGACAGGGTGCCGTCCAGCGAGCAGCAAGCAAGGAGGTGCTTGTCATCGTTGGCAAACTGCAAACGTGGAACTAAAACAAAAGGACAACACAACACTGTGAAATAGAAATGTATACATAATGTGTATAATCATTGATTAAAAGTCACTGACTTACCAGCAGAGTCTACATGTTGGTCAAATATGTGATGCATGCCAGCAAAAGCATAGTTTTCACTCAAAGTTGTGTCTCCAGCCATGGCTCGACTGGCCTCTGCCACTGAGGTGGGCACCAAACTGCCCGGAGGCCTGCGGTATGAAATAAAAACCACCAAACCGCTAAAGATATAGTCAATACAACACACCTCAGGAGCCTTCCCTACAGCTTACAGCTCGGTATAAGAGATATGGACGTTACTCAGTGCAACCAAACCAGTAAATCCAACATACAACTGGACAAGTAAATCAGATAGAATTCAATTGCTCAAGGCAATGTTAAAGGATGCTGGATATCTGTGGGTGTTATTTTTACTACCTCTCATCATAAACGGCTCTGTTCATCTGGGCCTGTAGCTGGTAGGAGCCTCTGCTGACGGACCGACGGTGACCACGAGCCCCTTGGGCGCGGGGGTCCTCCTCAAAGTCCTGTAAGAGGAAGGAAAGCGGGGAAGACAGAACCTCGTAGGAGTGAGTGCAAGTAAAAGCAGAAACTGGTTTCAACAGAGAATCATAATAGAAGAATCATAAAGTGATGAAAACTTTTTTTTGGGATGGGGATACTGCCTATATACATGTGCAATGCCAGCCACTACAACCAAGCTGCTCAGCTTAATTTGCATGGGCAAGCAAAGCACTGTTTGGCTCTGCTGCTAATTGACAAAAACTAAGGTCTAGCCATCCAGATGGCTCCCGTATGATGTATCTTATGCTGTCATTCTAATTCCTTGTATTTCTCCTTTACCAATTTAGCACAAACACCCCCACACCTATTCTTTCTCTCTTCCCTTTCTGTTTCTTTGGGTCTGACCTCCATGCGGTCCAGTGTGGTGCGGGAGCTGCGCACACTGCTGGCCCTGAAGCTGCTCTGCTCAGACAGGGGCCCGTAGCGCAGGGCCAGCAGCTGACTGCGCAGCCTCAGGTACTGCCTGCGCAGCCCCGGCTCAAAGCCACACTTGGCGTTCTCTCTGAGCAGCTGGCTGCGTCGGCGGATGTACTGAGTTCGGAACTGAGGGAACGTAGGCGTGCGGTAAGCATTGTACCTGAAGAAGAAGAAGGGGTGGGGGGGACACAGCAACAACACGATAACTCACAACTGATCCATACGCAATTAGAAGAAAGATGCTGCATGGTTGAGACTCACCTTGCATCCACTGCCAAAACCTGCTGCCAAACTGCTGCCATTCCACAAGCACTCTGTGTAGAGAGGAATCCACTGCCGGGGCAGATTCCTGTCAAAAGACACAACACCAAATTAATGTTTAACAACCATATTTTACACTTAATCACTGCAGGTTAATGAGGCTCAGCTAACACGAACAAGGCATCTGCAGAAATGGACTATCACCCCCCCCCCCCCCCCCTCACCCACCCACCCACCCTGCCTTTCTCAGCGTTAAATCAAATGATGATGCAGAATCAATTAGCACCATAGAGAATAAACCTTGTCATGAAAATGTGGTTCTTTAAGTCGTTTTTACACCAGAAAATAACAGCAGAAGTGACCATATGTGGAAAAAAATAAATAAATAAAAGGAGGCATAATAATGAATGCTTTGGGTATTTTTTGTTTGCTTGTTTGAGGATGGCAGGTCAAGACTTCCTGACAGCTATAGCGTCGCAAAGCTAGATAGCACTTAGCAACATAGCCACAACATCATATGCGATGTCCCCGCATGAAAGCCCCCTCTCTCCCACGCATTCTTCATTGCACACGGATAGTTTTAACAGCTAACGACTTCAATCGGGCTTCATGGGGGGGTTGTGTTGTGGTGACGCAGAGAAGAAACACCGAGAAATACATCTGGAAACTGCTCACCTTCCTTAGCTTTTCTCCATCGCTGCTGCTGCTGCTTTTTTTTTTTTTTTTTTTTTTTTTTTTCCGTCGAGTCACGTGACACAGTGTGACCCCGCCCACTTTGTTGATGTGTGGACCTACATGACTCCGGACGATGAATCACCGGCGTTTACATTATTTATTGTTAGATGTGATGCGATGAGCTGACTGCAGGTGATTGGATTAGAAAATAGAGCAAGACAACAGCCCAAAAAAAAACAAAAAAACAGACACTTAATTATTCCCGTGAACATGTTTTCAAGGGACACAAATTACATTTTCAGCTGCACATAACTCTGTTTTTTTTTTTTTTTTTACACAAAGTATTGACAATGCATTTCTGTTGCATGCATATCGGGATTGGTGCATGTAGGGACAACAATGTTCCTCAAGGGGCAAAATAATCAACTGGTCAATATTAGCAATATTTGTATTGAAAAGCACACAATAGAGAAACAACAACTATGAGCCTGTTTTAATGACCCCCTGCTCCTCCGCTCCTGCTGATGACTAATATAGAGTAAACAACAAAATGTCTTCATTTGAGGTGTCTGAGGACAATCCTCATCTATCTATCTAACAGTAAATAGAATGATCCCTGATGTAATAAACTATGGGGTTGTAATGATACAGGAATTTGATACAATTCTAATCAACATCAAACAATATTGATACCTGTTCTGATACAATGGCAACAACAATAGAAGTGTTGGCAACCAAATATTGGTTTATTTCTATTGCAAAATCCTGCCTGAACACTGTCTAAAGCGCACAAAAACAGGAATTTGCCTGCAGTTTTGATGGATTAATCATTCTCCAAGGCCCAAAATCAATTGAACTTATCAATATAACAGGGATTGTGTCATTTTTAAACAATTGTTATTGAAAAAGTATACAACAATGAACTAGTAAACTATAATAAAAATCACATCCATGGTTAGAAATGTTTTCTTGTCAGGGACAATAGGTGAGCACACAGTTCCAGTGGCTTCACAATGGCAGTATTACAAGGTCAGCTCAGAGGTTTCGCCTGGCTCAGCAAAGACCTGCTGCAGGGCTGCGGGGCATGCTGCTCAGCTGACGGGGCTCTTTGCTTGTTCATGGTGCTCTTTCTCGAAGGGGCCCCAGTGACAGAGCCATTCACAAGCACGGGCCATAAATGACCGAGGTGAACGCCACATCTAGCACTGCATTCTCAGAAATCAGCATCGACTGGACCACAGCCAAAATGCCAGGAACAAAAGGTAGGCCTCGGCAAAGTGAAACACTGAACTGTTCGCCTGTTAAATGTTACTTATTTTATTTGTTTGAATACCAGAAGGGCTGCAATTACTTGTAAAAAAAACCCAAAGTATTTATTAAAGAAATATGGCAAAAGTGACTGAGAGTTTCCACTATTTTCAGGTAATAAGTCGGACAAGAAGTCAGCTACCAAGGTAAGAATAACAGTCATCTAAATTTTCAAAAAAATGTCTCGATCTGTGTATTTCTGTTGCCTCTCTTTATTTATATTTGCCTTTATTTCACAGCAACCTCAGAGTCCTAAAGAGCAGCCGAAGAAAGGTGATCAGAAAGGAGATGATAACAAGAAGCAAGGAGGTAAACATTTATATGAAGCCTAATTTGATCTGCACATTTTCCAACCCAGTAAATCAAACCTGTGCGTAGAATATGTGATGTTTCCAAACGTATAGAGCTTTGTGCAGGATTAAGTATAGGCCTTCAGTGGTTTGGGACTCCCTATGAAATTCCCTCCAGCCCTGACATAAAGTACAGTGTGGAAATGTGTTGATGTGATTGCTGTGTCCCCAGTGAACCTATTTGTCTGTTCCATCCCCCAGCAGGACAGCCGAAGGGAGAGAAGCAATAACTTCCAGGCGTTTGTGAAGATGGCTTTGGAGACACTGCTTGGGTCCTGCCGTCGTAAACATGGGGGCCTTAGGGGCAAGCAGGACTGAGTGCGTTTCTGCATTTACCCTCCCCCCACCCCCTTGTGCCTGCAGACTGGGCTGTTGTGCGGCCAGTTCCAATACAGCATCTGCTCACCTCTCACAGAGGCAGAGAGTGAACCTGCTGATCTCCATCCATCACCATCTGTTGTTCAACCTCTGGTCCTTTCCTCCCTTTTCCAACCGTTTTCTCTCCCCGTTACCCAACTCTGGAGGCTCAGAAAAAGTCTCCATGTAAAACCGGACCATAGCTATGAACTAGAATAAGTCTGTCATCCCTCTTCCAATCCTTCCCTATCCCACCCTCATAGCATGGTAAACTGTCTAACAGTTACACATTCTTCTTGTAAATAATAGTTCAAATAAATACTATTTCTTACAGCAGTCCATGTTTCTGACTTCTATCTGTACATGTTTGATCACATGTATTTTTTTTTAAATCACACAATGAATGAATGAGACAAAAGACAGTAAGCCAGGTTTCATGTAAAATTTTATAAAAATATCATAGGTGTGTAAGTGCCTTCACATTTACAGGGAGAAAAATCGCCTCAAAGTAAATATCAGAACAATATGTCAAATACTGTACTTGTTGGGTCGTGTGGTATTAACTCTGCAGAGACTGAGCTCTTGTTCTCAGGCATGAACGGACATTCAGGCTCTAATCTAAAACACTACGGCTTACTCGAGAAGAAGCAAAGCCTTCTAGATATAAGGACGAGGTCAAAAAGATGTGAACACCACCTGATACAGACAATCATTTGAGTCTTTCACCAGGTGACCGTCAATTACAGAGATGAATCATTAAAAGCAGCAGTGTCATAAAAATCTGGATAAATACTTCATATAGTGTTCACCTTAACCCTAATGGAAGAAATACATGAGACATTATTTTCCCCTACAGTAAGACATGTGAAATACCCTGATCATAAAACTTTTCAATACTGAGGAGTGAAAGAGTGTCTGAAATGTCCACAAATACTTATAAGACTTGTCTTTGTTAATGCAAATAATGTATTCAAATGGAACTACAAAAATAACACAAAACACCTATAGGAAATATATCACCACAAGAAAATTAATCCAAAGACTAAGCCATTCATTTTCTTTTTCTAAAAATCACATAAAGGGGAAAATCATTTTAAGAAACATTTTGATTTGCTGCCTTATAACCATATTCTGTGCTCCTATTATTCAAACTTGAACATGCTCAAGAGACAGTTCTCTCGTTTAAAGATATCTGATGATATTCTTTCTTATTCTAACAAATCCCATGAAAAAAAAAAACATGTATCGTCTCTGTATTTGAAGCTTGATTTGGCATAGTTTTGTATTTTAGAAAATCCTCTTAATGGTCCAAAATGTATCGCTGAGCCACACCGTTGGGAGGGCACTGAGAGGCCGCTGTATTTTTTAAGTGAATCCAACATACAGCATAGACTGTCTTGCTGCTGCATATACTCACAAGAGCAAGAGCATTCACCTGTTGCTGAAAATTGTTTTCAACAAATGCACATTGAAGTAGTGTGTGAGAGATGTTTATACTTCTACAGTGACCAGTTGTTTCAGATTATCCAGGTTTTTGTATTTGACTGCTGAGGAGATCCGAGTTTAGAGAGACAGGCGACACTTTTTTTTTTTCATTTCAGGGGATTCGTTCAAGATAAGAAACCATATAAAATCACCAGGCTCATCCTTCAAACCTAACACTACGATTGTAAAACACTTGAGGTGAGGGGAAAGCACATCTGGAGGACATCTGCCGCAGTGGAAGCTGAGACCCAGATAATGTGCTCTATCGTGTGTCCACAGAGAGGAGAGGAGCAGCCGATCTCCACCATGCTGATAGGTATTGATTGTGGCTCACAGTGAGACATCGGTAACTGCTGTCACAACATGAGGGCTCGACAACTGCGGCTCTGATAAAAAGGGTGCGATACGGGGGGAAAAGGGAGGGAGGAGTGGGCTATCATTTCATGGATATCAAAAACTAGTCTCCAGCAGGTTAGAATAATAGATTACCCAGCCGAACATGCGGCGCAACCTGAACACTGCATGTTGGTTTGTTGTTGATTGGGTTCTCTTCGGTCTGATGCAGAATAAAGTCACAGTGCAGAAGCGGAGAACCAGCCTTACAAAACCTCTTTATTGCTTCCTTCACGTTCTCTGTTTCTCCGTCTCCTATGATTAGAGAATGAGGCGGTACAAAATCCAGCATCCGAATGTGACCCAGTGGCTCGTCCAGCTCAGCTCTGACCACTTCTGAATGGTATGATGGGTTATATCATCCTGTAGGGGGCAGTGCATACTATGTAAGCTGAATGGGAACAGGGCTATTCACAAAACAATACATATGAACAATGTTTTAATGAAACGGGAGTGGTAATTCTTTCGTCCTTCCTTTTGGATTTTTTTTTTTTATCTCCAACTATTTCTGCACAAAAATAGCTACATGACACTTCTCCTCTGTCCTATGAACTTTAAACACTGCAGCTAAGGTTTCATTTCGATGTGCCGTTTCACATGTAGGTATGTCACATAGTGTGCTGTACATTTCATGCGTGCAGAGAGTCATTCTAAACTGGTCTATTGGGTGGAGCATTAGTGACAGCTGAAAGGTTTTTTGGGGTCATAATTTTCCTTATCTCCATCTAGAAACACAGGATAGAGGGTGCTGTTTGCTGTACAGATTCAGATCTGGGATACAAGGCTTTAAAATATGTGTTTTTAATTGAATTGCATGATAATTGTATGTCGCATATACTCTTCTAAATATGTTGTGCTCTCACCTCATCCTCCTCCATGTAGTCCACACTGGAGTTGAACACAGAGCCCAGGTATGTCAGGTGGAGGATTGCCAATGCACTGAATGCTATGTTAATCATATACACCCAAAGCTTCTGTGGAGGGAGAACCAAGACAAGCGTTATGTAAGAAGCAGGCACTTAAATCAATATTCCAGACACTATCTATATCTTTGTCGATGTATTCTGTGTGGGTTTCCCTCTTTGAAGCCATAACACGTCTCTTTTTTATCACAGCGTCTTGATGAAGCAGATTAGCTGAACTGCTAACTCGTTAGAAATAATATCGGCTTCCTCTTCAACTTAAATTGTTCCAAGTTAAGAGATGAATATTTTATGTTACGGAGAAAAAAAACTTAAGATGTGAAATCACATTTTCCGAGGCTGAAACATATCTTTGTGTGTCTATCTCTGTGAGGGGAACGATTCACACTGTATTGCAGTCCATGCAGGCTGCTTCTCCTTGGCATAAATCATCATTCCCCCTCCCCGCTGTTCTTGATATGTGTAACCAATATAACATAAGGGATTTTTTACTGGGCACCTGGCCAATAAACTCCCAAAATATATCAACCGACAGCTCAAGGGGGGCTTCTGTATTTTAACTGCAGCAGTTTTTTTTCTCTAGAATAAAACCCAATGAACACACCACTTTGACAAAACCACAATTATATCTTCATAAGGTTTTAACTGTTTGTTTGGGGTATAATATGAAAAAAAAAACACTGCAGGATTGAGAGGTTCTGAATGCTAACTGGGCCAGAAGACCTGAAAGGTAGGCCCCCTTTGAGCACCTCCTGCTCTGAAAGGAAGTGCCAGCAGTGCCAGTGCAATGGCCAATTGCAGAAATAAAAAAAAAGTTGGAGGACCACCAGAATATGTAGAAAACATGTTCAAAACACCACAAGCCTGTGATTGGAAATGATTTATAATTATGCAGCATGACAAGTAAATGTGTTGTAAGAATAAAAAAACTACAAATAAAAGTAAGTCCAAAAACATTGGGGAAAAAAAGGATAGAGTTTGACATTTTGATAAAAAATATGCATATTTCTTGTCGTTCCCAACACTCTCTCTCTCTTTCCCCAATTTCTGACTCTATCCACTGTCCTATCTCTTAATGAAGGCATAAAAAGCCTGTGAATAAGCCTTTAAAAAAATGCATGATTATTTTCTTTGAAAGAGATAGGTGAGAAGATTCATACACCTGTCATGTTTGTGCTCTTTGTCAGCATATTCTATCTTAAAAACTGTAAGCACAGTTCAACAGCTATACTGGTTTTTGCCCAAAGGTTAAAAAGATGACAACCAGTGACATTCAAATAATTTACTGCTGCCTGCAAAGAACTAGTCAAGCACATAACCCCCCCCTGCAAAATCCTTCAGCTTGCCATTTCCACTGACTCTCGTCTTTATGCTTAGCTAAGCTTCAGCAGCATAGATACAGGCTATCATTGTAGAACAAAATGACTGAGGGTGCATCTGAGATTAAAGGGGGTGCAGCTACAGTGAAAGATAGTGTAGACGTTATGGGTCCCTCGTGTGGTCCTTGGTGAACAGACAGATCATGTGAACCTGGCATGACCATTAGATCATGGATGTAATAAACACGAGTCACTGTTGGCCTTCATTACTTATTGTTATTTATTTTTGCGTCCATTCAATTGAGGGTGCAGAAATATAAAATGAAGGTGCAATGCAACCTTTTGCACCTTTGTAGAACTGGGCCTTCATAGGTAGCCTATAAATATATAGCATAGACGTTTAACAAACCTTTTTAGCATAGCTAAATATTGAGGCTACATTTTAAACATACTTGTTTTCGTAGCTAGCATACATATTTCCTTCTTAGATCCAATTTAGAATTCATATTTAGCCTACATAATAGAATATTTTGTTGTACTTTTTAATTGTACATATAAGCACTTGTGTTAAGCTAACATGTAATTGTTTAGTGTTCATATAGATGTTTAGCATTCCTGTTCAGTATAGCCTCTGTGTACATTTACATACCCAGTTTAGCTACTTATTTAGGACACATATTTAGCAGCATGACAGTGCTATTTATTCATCCAACTTACTCTTGGCAAGAAAGAAAATTAGCATTTTATTGTCACAGGTCTAAGTATTTTTATTGGTTTATATCTGCATGCAAAACTGCTAAACTGAAATGGCAAGTAATAAAGGCTCCCATTTCAAAAGGGAGCAAAGAAAGCGGTTCATATTACCTTTTTGTTCTTGTGAGTGCAGTTTGGCTGACATTTCTTTGAGAGTACACAGGCATTAAAAATGGCTGCAAGCCTCTTCCGCAACACTGAAACATAATAGAAGAGCCAGGCATTAAAAAGAAGTCAGAGTTAGAGTTCTTTTTCCAACCATAACAAGTAAATTACAAGAGCCGCAGTGGAAAGAAACAGTGTGTAATAGTGTGTGCAATTAACCGTTACTGCAAAGCTAAGCACCTTGTCTAAATGGAAAAGTTCTGATGTGGAAAAGAGACATTAGGCAGATTCTCACCGTGCTCAATGTACGTCATGAACCCAAGAGATATCAGCACTGCCCCCAGGTGAAAACTCAAACCCTACCACACAAACAAAAAAAAAGCAACATCAAATTATCAACTTGTTGAAACAAACACACAACAGTAAAGGCTGCTGGGGTTGAGGTATAATAACTTATGTGCAACTTCCGGATAGCACTCACATGCAGAAGAGCGCTGGCTGTATATGTCACCATAATGGCTGAGAACGTCCCAAATCTGAGCGCACTCTTGAAAACATCTGCGAGATGAGAGCATCAGCTTGTTTGAGAGGGTCTGTTTAAATGAGCCATTATCAAGCCATTCATAATTAGAATGAAAAGCAAGAACAGCTGCTGCCATCAAGCCATCACTGTTGAAATGATAACTCACAGGTGTGCAGAAAGGAAGACATTGGCTGATTCCATGACGTCACCACCTCCACCATCGACCGGGGAAACTCTATGTTCAGTGGCTTGGATACACTCATATCCCTAAAAAAGGAAAAAAAAAAGTGAATCTTGTCGAGCCTCTTTAAGCATGAGAAATAAAATATGAGCTTTATTTTAAAATTATAGGTGTAGTTCTGACCATTTGAGGTTGTCTTTCTCTTCTGTGAAACCCGCCCCAGCCAGAGTTGTAGTGGTCTCGCTCAGATAACCCACAAAATAATTGCTAAAGTGGAAAGACATGGTGTTCTCGTACGCCAGCAACCACCTAAAGCATGGACATTAAAAGAGGAAATTACAGACAAAATAAATATATTTCAATTCCAGGTTAGAATAGAACTTTATTATCATGTATATTTTGAAGACTTACTTTGCGGTAGTACCTCTGAAGAAGCAGAAGAACATAGAGAGAGAGGGTAGCAGTAAATGTCAGTGATACATTCAATTAATATAAATGTGGTATATACTTGGTATGTGATAATTGGCTGCACAGAGCGTTATCAGAGAGTGAGGGATGGAGACGATACTTGCATGCAGCATGAGGTGATAGACAAATGAAAAACAGAAAACAGCGAGCGTTTGTGCAGTGTTTCTCAGTGTACTCACTTTAAAATACTGTTTTTCCCCCTAATAACCAATTATTGGAAACCTACCCAAGAAGTAAACCTATGTAAAGATGAATAATACAGCACTATGCCAGCAGTGTCTCATCTTCTAAACAACATCTTTGAAAGGGCGCTGGTTTAGCAAGGTCTGTAGAGCCGGCGCCCCATTTACAGAGGCTATTTTCCATTAAGCATAGGTCATAGTCCCAGTCAAAACCCTTTGATGCACGTCTACCCCACTTTCTCTTCCTCACATGTCCCTGAGCTGTCCTATCAGTGAAAGGTAAAAATGCACAAAAGAAAATAACACCCTTGTAACTGAAAACAGTACATCAGGTGTGCTGGTGTCATCTTTGCTAATTTTCCCTCAGAAAACAAGTACAAGAGCTGGGAGTTTTAAAGAGAGCAACACTTGTTTTCCTCACACCGACAGTACTTGTTTTGTATGCTGCTTCATGTCTACCACAAATCCATTTTCTTTTTTTCTATTCCCATTTTCAAAGTGAGAAAATCGCCTCAGGAAACATACACAGCACATCATACTCATAAACTCAGTTTGTCTGAAGATATTTGATTTAAAATGTGATTTATAAAACTCACATTTAAACTTTTTATGCACATATTGTATAACTATTATAAGAATATTGCATGATTGATATGGTTAAAGAAACACATAAAACCCTGGAGGGACAACATTTCCCTTACTTGAAAAACAATTTAAAAGATACAAAATAATGTGGATGCCTTTATTTTAGTGTTTGTTGAGGATGACTTAAGTTTAGACAATAACTCACCTGATCTTCCTCCTCTTTTTGCTGCAAAAAAAAAGGCAGATTAAATTAAGAAATAAGAAGAAGAAGCCAGGGCACAACAGTGTAGGAGTATCTCTATATATATGTTAATATTTTGGTGAATCTTTATCTGTACTCACCTTCGCAGCAGCTTGTCTCCATAAACTGGTATGAAATAAGGGAAGAGGTAGGGAGCCACACAGTTGGAAATAACAAGGCAGACCTGGCTCTTCACCCAGCTAACAGACACCTTTAAGAGCCATGAAAAGCTCTGAAGAGAAGAAAGACGCAAAGATTTGAACAGTTAGCGTCTCACCTCTGGATAAATCTTCAAAATAATCCCCGCCTCCCACTTCCTAGAAAGATATTGTATCGCACTCACCAGCTTACGTCCTTCTAAAGCTTCTTTGTAGCTGTTGAAGCTGATCCAGGGACCAAAGATGACCGTGCCAACGAAGTAAATGTAGCCCATGAATTCAATGGGTGAGGGCACACTGGTCACAACACCTCTATCCAAATCGAAGGCAAGAGAGATAGCTTTCATGGCAACCACCATCTGAGAACCTGGACGACAGCAGTGTCATATAAATACTCAAAAAGTGTACAACACAAGAGTATTATCATAGCTCAAAATTAACCGATAACAATCATTGTTTTTGCTTTTATCTATCAGAAATGTGTCAAGTGTTGCTGCTTGCAGAAAATATGCCTACCTCTCATCTTGTGCCAGTTTGTGGTGTCCATCATGTGCATCTCTCTGAGAAAAAAACGGATAAAAATAGATTCAGTTTTGAGGCAATTGACGCGTGCTAATGAGCTGTCAGGCATCAAAGGTGGACGCTCCTACCCCAGCAGCAGGTAGATGAGCACAGTGATGGAGAGGAAGGTGCCTCTGATTGTAGAGTGGCGGCACAGGAAGAGGAAGAGGTAGCAGAGAAGGCTGAGGAGGACCACCCAGATCATATGAAGCTCAAAGAACAGGTAGAGAGTGTAGAAGCCTCCTGCTACTGTGCCCAGGTGTTTCACAAAGGAGGGAAGGCCTGACAAAGCAAGATAGATGAACAACAGATAGAACAGGGGATTACGATGAGGTGAGCTGTGCGTATGATAGGTGAGCAACACTGAGGGGGGCAGAAAATAACTCTCACCCAGCATCCAGAGGAGCCGACAAAGCAGGCAGATAACCAGCAGCTGCCATACCTGCTCCAGACCCTGCTGAGCTGTTGGCAGCAGGCAGCCATGAGCAAGCTCCTGGAAAAACTTCTGTCTGCTGAACCCCCCCATATCTCGACCTAAAAAAGCAGAGGGAAGACATTTTTACAGCAACAAAGTAAGGCATCTGCACTGCTGGAGTCAGCATTACAATGCAAAAATTCAGAATACTGTAGAGTCCTTAAGAACACCTTTGCAAAGTTGCAGAAAAGCATAGGCAGCTTTCTAAATCATACTCAACTGACACAGCCCACTGAAACTTCAAATCCCAGCATGCACTGCACATCAGTACAAATCTGAGCAGATTCGTGCATACGCTGTCAGATTTTTAGTGCTGACCTCAAAATTAATGATGCAACTTATCACTCAACATGAATAGACGTGGTAGACCTCAAACTACAAATCCCAAAATGCATGGTGCCTCATGGAAAATCTGCACAGCCAAAGTTCGAGTCAGCAACATATGTTTTTTGCAAATTCAAAGTCTCTTTCAATATAATAAATCTCTCACTCACTGAAAATGGACACATAAGACTCTCAAACTTCAAATCCCAGCATGCCGTGTGCCTTACTACAAACTGTGCAAAAGCTAAAAAATAAAAGAAAAAGTTTAAGTGATAACAATAACATTTCTTTATACACATTTTTGGTATAGGTTATAATAAAACAGTTAACTCTAACTCACTCTAAACAGACACATCCTGAAACTTCAAATCCCAGCATGCACAGCAGTTCACTACAAATCTGTGCAAATGTATGTAATGACTATTAGAATTTGAGGGCCAGCCATTAAGTATTATCTAATTTTTAGTATCTACTAGTTGTTTGATAGTGCTCACTTAAATTCTGAATCAAATACCTCAAACTATTTCCTGACAGTAGCCTGATGATCGGAAGGATGAAACATCCGGATGTTACAAAGCGTGAAGATCACAGCACAATAACCTTCAGATTTAAATCTATTTATTGTAACACTGGTGAATAGAAGACTTAATCCCAGGGTAAGTATGATGGCATAGTAGACACACACTATTCTTCAAGGCATGCTTCCTCCGCAATGCAGTCGACCAAGGGGACGAGTTGACTCACAGCTTGTCTTGAAACAACCGCTGCAATTGACAGTGCAGTGAGCTCAGAGCCAGAAAGCAAAACATGTTGGATAGAATGAAACTGGGGAAGATTGGTAACCTTGCTTCACCTAGCCATCGGGATTTGTAGTCATACCACGAACGTACTTGAGTGTTGTTCCCCAGCCCCCCTTCGTCGGTAACAGCTAACTGTGCGCCCCGGGCATGTCAGTGTGTTCTCCGGGGATGAACTCACCCTTTGAGAGCAGCAGCTGGAGGTTCCTCCCCGTGTTTCCACCCGGGTGCCTTCCCGTCCCTTCACAGTCAGTTACGCGTGTGTGTGTGCAGCTGCAGTGTTTTTTTTTTAAGCACACTCGATCCAGATGATGCTTATCTGAAAGACTCCCATTGTCACAGCATCAGCACCACTTGCCTGTCATCTAGGCAGCCAAGCGAGGAAATGATCAACCAATCAGCTGCGGGGGACGTCAGCCAATCATCGCTATCGTTAAGCTTGAGTGACATCCGAAGGGACCAATCAGAATCCTCAGGCACCATTACTGGTGGATTCTGACCAATGGGAAGCGTACAGCGTACAGATGGACTCAGGCAGGATACTCACATGTGGATGTGAGATGTGGTACAAGAGGTTTTCGGAGGGATAAACTGTGGGCATGGCTAAAAAACATCAATGCAACCTACTTTTTCTGTGGGAAAAATGATTTAGCCATTAAAACAAATGAATATTTATGTCTCAGTGAAATTGAAAGTTAAAAAAAAGGGCTTAGAGCTGCAGAGAAAACAGTAAAAAATAAAAAAAGAAAGTGTCTTAGCTACGTGGCTGAGATGTGCACATTTAGGTGATCGTACTCAAACTGCTACACTCTTGAATTTGCAATGCAAGCAATAAGTAATATGAGTTTAAAAGTTAAGATATTGGCTTTTTAGGTGAAATAATTAACTGAAACTTTATAGATAACAAAACACACCATTGATGGATCAACATTTGGACTGCCTCTTTTTAAATTCTATAAATAAACCGATTAATAAGTGAATAACATTTGATTGATCTTTACATTAAAGGTTCTTTATTAATACTTCTAAATAGCTTGACACGGTAACTAAGCATTTGTTTGTGACAAACATTTAATTCAGTCTGCTGAGGCTGACTTACATGACTGTTATCATGGCTATACTATATATTTCCTAACCTGTTCAACCATGTACACCCTCAACTACACAGACATACACAGACTGAACTATTAAGCAACAGCTTCTTGTTATTTGAATTCTACACCATACTACAGTAGTTAAGATTAGGCAACCACAGTGACCAGAAAAGCCAGACCAAATTAAGGCGTGAACCTTATATTCATCGTACTGGGGGATTTTCTCCTGCAACGGGCTTGTATAGCAATGGGATTGTGCTGCAGCTCACAACACAAGCTGGCCATTTTAATGCTTTATGACACACTGATAAGAGGTCGCTTCAAGACAAGCAGGAAGACAGTTTGAGGTCACTTTCACAATCCCTCTAGTGACTATATCAGGAAATATCTGAAGACTAATTTTGGTCTGTTAATCTTTAGCTTTCAAGCAACACAAACATGCCGGTCTAGTAAAGAAGTCATTTTAATTCTGCAGGTGTTACTGTGCAGAATATATTTCACATTAGTACTTTTCACAGTGTAATCCCTCCATCTCCTGTTCTCTCTAATCAAAGTGAGAATCAGCCCCCGTGTTGATACTTTGATTCGATGCATTAAGTTTCACCTACATGACTAATGACTACATTGAAGGTAAAAAAAACAACAAAAAAAACAGAACTCATTTGGAAATATTTCACGACACACCTACAGTCTGTCTCCAACATGAACACTTACATTCCCCGCAGGAGTCATATATCATTCCAGATGCTTAGTGTGATATTTATTGCTTAAATTTGTCAATTTATTTCAACTCTCACTTTGTCTGACTTTAACTAAAACTTGCCACTTATATGTCTGAGTGTCTTGTATAGTTTTTAATGTAAAGATCTTAATTGGTGTATAGTTTACTTAATACTTGCGAATAATAGTTGTAAGTACATTGTAACTTTATCTTTTTTATTTATTCTGATCTATTCTTATTTTATTGTTTATATTCTTGTCTTTTACTGCTGCAACACTTGAATTTACCCACTGGGGATCAATAAAAGATGATCTTATGCTATTATGAAGTTGTCATCCATACACATCAGTGGCAGAGATGATAAGAGCGGATTATAGCTCAAATGTTTAAATGTTAATTTGTTTTGCATGCAACTTCGGAGATGGTGTTTTCATTCTACACATTCACACAGTAATGTTACTAGGATAGAAAATGTTTGACTTGTCTCCCATCACAATGTTTAAAGGGCCGGTATCAGATACAGAACAGCAGCTCTGCAGCAGGGAGGGAATAGTGTCTCGCTCAACGTCTGTTCAGAAGGTTAGGTTCTGTCTGACATTAAAAATCTCAGACAGGTAGTTCCTTCTCTCGCCCTGATTTCTGACGCGTCAGGTTTAAGATCACACGATCCAACACAGGATTGTACTATGTTACTGAGATGCTGAGTGGATTAGAGCGTTTCTTTATTACAAAAGGAGAGGAAACAAAAGAACTGAACAAAACAAACAAACATGCAATGTCTGACTTCAGGACAGCTGAGGTAGATGGGATGAATGCAGTTTAAGCATTGCAAAGTTTTAAAAGTCAGGTCTTTTAAACTGTATATTTTTTGTACTCACAAAACAGTATTCATCTTCTAACAATGACAATTAAAAAAAAAAAAAAACATCTTTACGACAGCATCCCAAACATACAGCTCTTATTTTAAGCAGCATTATGATTGAAGGCACTGAGGTTAAAATACAAAGATGTTCGGAACCAGACATACACTGACAAAGAAAACAGGAATAACATTCATAGTACACATTAATCATTGTAACACAAATTCAATAAAACAACTCCATCCCAAAGAACAGAAAATAGTGTGACACATTGGTAGTATAATGAGTCTTTTTTTAAAGCTGAAGTATCAACTAAACGCACTCATGTGTTAGAAGCTTCTGGGTTAGTAGGAGTGAAATCTTAATAAAGTAGAGCTGAGCTATTAATTGACTTTTCTTTCAAACTATGATTTTGGCTGTAGCCCTACATCGTTGCACAATACGTCCAGTGTGATAGCTGAGGGGTTAACTGCAGCCAAACAAAGACTCCAGTCACCGTTTCATTTTAAAAGTGACAAAACTTTCCTTCACTGTTACGATCAGAGCTCCATCAGAGTATCCATCTATTCTCTTCGTCTGGCTCAATGCTTTCTCCTCTGCAGAAATCAGCAGCACTTTCCCTTTATCCTACTCCTTCTCCTTCTTAATACCTCTCGGTTTGCTTAAAAGATATTCATAATTCCGTGTCACCTTAAAGAAAGAAGAGGTGAGAAACTTTGGCGAAAACATCTGTAGTGAGGGTGGGAGTTCTATATCTCGGGGGAGACTGGACTGGCTGAAGGCTGGAGGGGAGTAGGGTTTCTTAAACACAGACAAAGTCTCTGGGTTCTCAGGTACGGGATATGGTTTTTTCAACACAGGTAGAGGCATTTCTGACAAGACCCTTGTGTGTGAAGGTGGAGGAAGAGGTTTAAGGGTCTTAAAAGTTTTTTTGGGGGAATGAAATACAATCGGTTGAGAAGTTGTTTGCACGGGGGTTACAGTTACGGTGCTTCGAGGACCATCATCTCGGTGAGTTATCGGCTTTGGCTTTTGGAGCTCCCGCCGACTGTTTACTGGCTCAATGATGGAGGACTCCTCTTCGACCTCTGTAACAGACTCAGTCTGTGGCAGGAATAAAACGTGGTTATGAAGCTGACAGAAGAGAACCCCACAAATGGGGCACTTCCTGCCGTCTTTGACATGCAGCAGTTTGTGACGCTTGAGGTGATGAGTTGTAGTGAAAGACCGCTCGCACATGTTGCACGGAAAAGAAGGCTCCGGGACTGGCTGGTGCTCAGCGAAATCTGCTTGATTTGTGGAGAGCTCGTCACAACTTTCACGGCTGAGGGACTTTCCTTCTGTATGAAGCTGTCTGTGTTTTAAAAGCTCCGAGACATTGGTGAAAGTCTGCTGGCACAGCTCACACTGATACCCCCGAGCTGGAGTGAAAACACGACGGAGGATCACAGTGAGAATCTTTTCGCCCAGTTCTGGGACCCCTGTTGGTTCTCTCAATGATGGTGATGTCTTATCTGGGCAGGGTGATGTTTGAGGTTCCGCTGTTTCAGTTTCCATTTCATTCTCTGACTCGTTGGTGAATGTTTCTTCTTCCTAGGAAAAATACACACGAGCCCACATTCTAGGTAAACTGTCAAGCCTTCAAAACAAAAGAATGACGCAAATACAAATGCAACAATTTCATGTTTCTCAAAAGCAAAGACAAATCAGAAAAGGAACTAGTACCTTTAGCACTGATGGAGATGGCAGTGTCTGTGTTTTTTCAAACAAATCAGAGGACTGGAGGTCTGCTGGAGTATCAGCTCCTGGTTGAGTTGTTGTGTCTTCTGTGACAGCGGGGGCTGACCGGCGCCTCCTTTTTCTACTACCCATAAACCTTTGAATAAGAGGACAGGAAACAAAATGAACTGAATTCACAATAAAATGTGCCACTTATACATATATAACATTCAAAGCAAAAAATTAGATGTACAAACTTAATATGTGTGAGACAGATAAGTGCAATGAGACTGCAAAAATTCCTTTTTAACAGTTAACTTTACAGACCTAATGTTTAACAAATGCAATGTTGAGACATATGCACAGCTTGTAAACAGAACACGTTTTCTTGTAGAGAATCTTGTATTATACCTTACAGGCCAGATATAAAGTTGGTATATAATTGACTTAAAAGTCCTATAAAATGCACCAGGAACTACTAAAGACACCACTTAAGCATGGGCGGTTCTAGGCAGGGGCCAACAGGAGCCAGTGCCACGGTAACACTGAGCTTGGACCCCCCTGTGGCCACCCCTCCAAAAGTAAGAGCCCCCCCCCCCTAATAACACATAAACAGTATTAAGCCGTTTTCACATGTGCACTCCGGATAACATCTAGATATTTACAGGCGGACTGCTCTGGAGATTCTCCCGACCTAGCCGTTCACATATGCTCCTCACAGCGGGGGACTTTCCCTGTCAGAGGGGAGGGGGCCGCGGGGGATTTCTCGACGTAAAAAAAAACAACAACGCAGAAGTAGCGGCTGTAGCAACAGAGTCCGCTACACGACGTTATAATGAGAATATTTGCCTTTATAGCAATGCTATGTGTAATCCAATGGAATGACAACATCCACAAGAGAGAGGAGAACAACATACTGACGAACAGAAAACAGAATGCAGCCGTTTAATGACGTGCACGGAGATCGTAGAGGTCGCGGGCAGACACTTTAACGGTCACTATATAAATGTTATTCTCTTCCTATTGGCTCAAATTGAAAATCACCAGAGTATATTCGGCCTCGTTCAGACATCAGCTCCTCTGGATTATCTGCGGGAAAAAAAATACTAGAAGTCTGGCGGGATAAGCTCCGGGTAATATCGGAGTAAAAAATTTGGCTGTTTGCGTTCACACATAGAGCTTCTCCTGGAAATCTCCAGAGTTTTTCCAGGAGATTTCCGTATGTGTGAAAAAGGGTTTTAGTTGAGGTCTCAACTGTCCCATGGTATTTAATGATGTGTGCCATTATTTACTCATAGTTTTTCTTTTTATATCTATTTATATCTGCACCTTATTTTTATTTTTTATATGTAAATACATGCTGCTGTTTTTATCCTGCACTACAACGGGCCAAATGCAACGAAATTTCGTTCTTATCTGCACTGTAAAGTACAAGTTTGAATGACAATAAAGAAAGTCTAAGTCTAATATACTTTTTTTTTAATGTGATCATCTTTGTCTATTTTTCACCTGGGTTTAATGTTACCCTCTGACAAAAAAAAAAAAAAAAAAAAAACTGGCCCCAGTTTGGCCCCCTCAGTTAAAATGGTCTAGAACCGCCACTGCACTTTAAGAGAAATAAAGATGCAACATACAATCATGAAAACTGCATCTGCAAAATGTCAATTTCGGACTTTGTGACATTTCCAAAATTGCCTCCAAAAAAAGTAATATATTTCCTTTACAACATAAGTGCAAAAAAAAAAAAAAAAAAAGATTAAAAAAAAAGAATAGTTTCCACACAGTTTACTGCTCACTAACCTTTTAGTTTTCTTTTTCGGGATTTGTTTAGTGCATGTAAACACAGAAGGCACGAAGTCAGGACTATCGTAATCCATGGACGATTCTCCTGTCAAAAAAATATAAATAAAACAGAAGGCAGAGGTTTAGTCAAACTCAGCTGTTACATTATTTATCATAGGTGTATCATTGGATACCTTACCTGAGATGAAATGAGCGCCACACACACGAACATTTCCTCTGAGTCCCTCCACGCTGCCGTTCACTTGTTGGATCGCTTTCAGCCATAACACCCTCCGGTTGGCCTGAAACGTCCGATATCCAGACGGAATCCTGTAAAATTTAAGTTTGCTGGTAGAAGATTGTCGGTTTTTACAGCCGGACACGCAACACGCCGACATTTTTGTTGTTGTTGTTGTTGTTGTTTTACTTTAAATGAGTTTTCGGTGTTTAGCTTCGGGAAAGGAAGTTAACCTACAAAACAAAGTAGGACTTCCGATGCCAAGACGCGCACGCATCCAGCCAACCAATCGCTTAAAAAACAGAAAAACAATAAAATGTAGGCTGCAGGTTTTGTTGTTGTTTACTCTTCGGTTGAAGATTGCGTAGACATTAGTCACTGGAACAAAACAGAGCAGATGAGTTTGTTGTGTTTTTGTGTCTCCCTCTGGCACAGTGATCACACGGTGCACTGAGGGCCCCTGCTGGCCGGTGTTACACTCAATTCAGTTACCCTTGGTATTTTGTGACCTCGATAACTGCAAAGGTCCATAATAAAGAAGGTCCATCATTAAAGAAACGGAATAAGTCCAGGACCGGGACAATCTATCATGCGTATACGGACAACTCTTTTTGTTAACAGCTTGAATGGTGTAAGTCAGTCTTACTAAAAAATGAAACTTATTCGGACACATCTCGTCAATAAAAACAGAAAAAGACGCATCAACGCATGTTTCAATGTCTGCTGAAAGTCCTGCTGGGATGAGAGGATAGGTCGGTGCATAACAAAAATAACAATTTTACAGCAATTAACATGTTGAAGCAGGTATAGTTTGTGTTCTGTCAAAACTGAAGTCTTGATATTCAATATTTAAATTTGTTCTGTACATGTCAAAAGACACAACAGAAAAGGAAAAAGAAAAAAAGAAAAAAATTCACACTTTATCCCATGTAAGGAAAGGAGCAGGGAGAAGAATAAATCTTGTTTTGCCTGCCCCCTTACTCAAAAAGCAAACAAGAAATGTCTGGATGGTCTGTCCAATTACGATCAACGGATGAATATCATGCCAACATAAAACAAATCTGACAATTCAGTCTTTACTTCCTCAGAAAGTAGAAGAAAAACACACACAAAACACACTAACTGAACACAAATCTACCAAAAATCAGTGTTAATAGATGTAGGCTATACATCAGAACTCACATACCCTTTTTTAAACTATAGTTTTATTTCCCTCAGAAGTATTTACAAACTATAGGCCTAGTGTAGCACACCTCGTACATCTTCCAGAATATATAGTCAAGGGTATTTTAAAACAACAAACGTTTCAGCATTAGAGGATTTTCTCTGCAGACACATCCCTAATACTCCCTCAGCTGTAATGGTCTGTGTGTTGTGAATTATAACAAACCACACAGAGGCAGTAATGAGGATATGCTCATACCTCCTCTGCTGTCTTATAGCCCGTTATAGCCTCGGTCTTGTTACTTTGTAACGGTATGCTATCTTGCCAGGTCTCCCTCAAAAAAAGATAATAACCCAATAAAAATGTGCATTTAAAAATATGTGTTTTAACCAGGTTTTCATTGTCATGGTAAAAGAAAAAAAGTCCTGTTAAAATATGTAAACAAAAGTGTGGTATTTGGTCTTCTTCTGACTCTCACAATGACTGAACCTTTGAGTTCCATAAGGTGTTGTTTCTATTGTTGGTGTAGGTCTTTTAAAACTCTGGATCTATATGTTCTAAAGGCTTCACAGGTCCTAAGCCAAGCAAAAGGTACTTTCATCCACATTTTTGGCCCTACCTTGCCCATGTTCATATTAATTATTGAATGCCACCCCCTTTCTTACTCATGGGTGTGTTTTCAGAAAATCTGTGGAGCATGATAAGATTAATCAGGCTTTGGCCACACAGATATCTTTAGGTTAGTGTACTTTTTTCCCTTGTTGGATTTGTTGACAATATGAAAAATATAGATTATTACAAGGCCTATTCCTTGGGTCTGTGGCAGTACTCCACCAACAGAGGTCACTGTTGTTTAAAACAGGAAATTGATTTCCTTTTTTAAAAACAATTAAAACATCAACAATGACACTATTTTTAAAATAAATACTTAAAATTCATGCCAAAGTTAATATAGTTTCACTCAAGAAATTGACGCTGAGTCCTCCCCAAATGCTTTATTTACCTGTTTGAGTCTTTTAAAATATTTATCTCAGCACTGAGCTCAGACTGTGATAAACACAAACCCATGGTGAGCCTGAGAACAGCACTGCTGTGAACAAATGCTGCTCCTTCTTCCCATGGAGTGCACTCACATTCTGGTGTGAAGAATCAATCTATAAAGCCGTGTCTGGGACTTTAAATCAATATTATTTCATTTCCGCACACACGTCCGTTGAGATAAGACCAGAGTCCTCAACTGTTTAGTCACCACTGAACAGACTCTCAGTGACATGAACACAAACACTAGCTGACACCTGTAACATTTATCTCTGCATGATGGGATTTTCTCTTATTGTTATAACCTTTTTGTCTATTCACAGATTCCATACTCGTACTGCAGGACAGTTTCATCAAGTGTTTTTTTTCTCAATTTCTTCAAGCTTCTGACCTGAAAAGAAATAAATTGGCATTGCCACTGTGTCACTCTCCTCCCTCCTTTCTCTCCCCTCCCTCAAGGTGACTCCTCCATCTGCACCCTCCGTGGTCTTGCCAATGCCTCCCTCTGCAGTCTCCATACATGGTACAGTAACTAGGATCTCAGTCCTCTTTTTTTCTCCCATGTTTCATTAGTTTCCCCAGAGCTATACACATCCATCAAAGCTGTGCGCTGCTGCTTTGTTGCTAGTGTGTGTGAGAGAGAAAGGGCGAGATAGAGAGAGAGAGTGGGGTCATCAAAGTCTCTTTTTTTCCCCCTGTGGATGACAAATGTGATGAAAACATCTGAATCAATGGTTTATCTTTTATCTGCAGCGTGACAAAACACTCAACATGTTTCTTATTCCATTCATATTTTCCTCTTATAGGGAGGAGGTACGTCTCATTTCACTGCACAGCAACCTCGTTTTAATTACCCTCTTCTTCACCCTTCCTCGTGTCGTTCCAAGAGAGGTGAAAAAGGAGGGGGGAGGGAAAAAAAGAGGAGATTGAGGAAAGATTGAAAGAACGTCGGGCATGATGGGATGGGAATGAATGGGTGGCCTGTTTTGGGATAGGAGAGGAGGCAATCTGTTGCTATATTTATACCCAAGTCTCTATGGAGTCTTATGCACCGCATAGTGTTTTACATTCTTTACACTTGATATTACAACGATCCAAAAACAAGAATGAATGCTAATAAAAAGCTTTTCTGACAGGTGTGTGATCATCAGCTCACCATGCTTTTGCCGTCAGGGCCTCGGCTTTGGAACGACCCCCTCAAGAAACACAGGCTTGCAAAATGTGTTAATTTAACTACTTTTTAGATATTGATGTTATATGTAAATAATTCCCTAATATTTTTTATTTTAACTTCTCTTTTTCCTTCCTTGTCTCTCATTTCTCATCTATATCCTCTCTGTTTGGGCTTTACAGAGTATGTCCTCTTTGTTTTACCTAACATTGACTTAATATTAGATTTTAATATCTTAATATTAAGATGCTGGGTGTACAAGTGGATATATGACATGATGCGACACGACATGATACGATATAACGTGATACAATTCGATACGATATTGTGCTGTACTATTCCATGTGATATAGTCCTATGTGATTCAAAAATATACGATACAGTTTGAGTCATACACTGGCCTTGAGTTTGTGGGTCTGTTGATATGTCGCCCTCTAAATATCCAGTTCAGGCATATTATTAAATCTTGTTTTAAAAGAGGCTTTAAAAATCAAGTTGTATTTGTTATTGCTATAATTTGCCATGATTGACACTTTTTCCCAAGAGTACAGGTGTGCTGCTACCTGCTGGGGTTTTTGTCGAATTTACACCGATACTGACAACCTTCTCTGTTTACCCCGACAGCTCAGCAACCCACTCCTACAGGGGATTGTCATGGCTGTTGTGCCTGCCATCACTCAGTTGTCTGGCGAAGGGTTAAGCCACTACAACGCAATTACACATTCATTTCACCCTCACAGAAACCCAGCCAGCCAGTCAGTGAGTTGCCCCTCCCCCTCATGCTCCCCATCTCCCTCTTGCATTGCCTCCATATTTCTGCCACGCCTGCCCTCACCCTCCATCTCTATCTCTACTTCATATGACTAAAATTCATACCTCATTCACCTTGAACTCCTCGCACTCTTCTCGATTTTGAACTCTTGTCTTCCACAGAGAGCCTCTCAAAGGAGGGAGGCAGAGCTGGAGCTTGGGTGTGTGGAGATAGAGGCCAAAGGGGGTGAAGATGAGAGGCAAGGTAAAGGGAGACAAAACAGCATGAAATAGTGTGAAATGCGAGGGGAAGATGGAGTGAGAGTGGAATAGGTGGGAGGGAGGAAAGGGTTTTTCTGTATGGAGCACATGGGGGGGTGAGTGAGTAGAGAGGGAGAGACTAGCTAATGATATATTGATTTGGCGTAGCCTGGGGGCAAATAAGTAGGAGTGTGTGGGAGGAGGAGAGCCACAGCTAACAGATGTCTTAAAACACCTGGGTGGGATAAGTTTTGTTTATTGTATGCTCAAGCTGAGAGAGGGAGAGAGAGGCAGAACTTGTTTGAAAGTATCCGAGCAACGCTTGTGCGCTTATAGAAAACATAATTTATATTTCAACGTTTTATTGCAGAGGTTGCATCTAAAAAACAAGCTACATGAAGGGTATTATAATTTGGTTTTATGTCAGAAAAATGTAAGCTCAGCTGTCTGCAAAACATAGAACAGGATAATAGCAAAGCTTCTGGCTATAAAATCCGGCACTTAGACAAACGGACAGTCATTGGGGAACGTATTAGGTGAGATCACTAAAGGCGAAGACTGTAGAATGGAGTGGATTTAATGGGATTTTGCACGTTCTCTCCTCATAATGTATCAAGGTGTGCACATGTGTCCATGCACATGTCTCCCTGTGGGCAAGTCTCGGTGAAAGATGTTCTGATCGATCATTAAATATATTGCTGGCTGAATGATATAGTCGTTATCGATCGGTGGACTTGGAGGAAAACTGCCTGGGAATAATCTAGAATCTCACAGCGGGGGGGGGGGGGGGGGGGGGGGGGGGGTCATCACACCGCCTGCAGGTTCACAATTTTGAAATCTGATATATCAATTTAGCTCTCCGGGAGCCTTTGTTGCATCCTGCCATCCACCCTTCTTTATTATGCAACATCAGATTGCTATTCATGCTATTTTGATGTACAGATAGAGACATGGTTTGAGCACGCATCCAGATATACGATGAGGATATATGAGATGAAGACTCCATATTGTCTCTGTATTTGCTCTCAAATTAATTAGGCCACTCTAAGCCTTCGTCCTCCCCTGTGTTGCCATGCTAATCACCTTTCCCTTTGGAAAATTAGGATCAACGCCCATGTACTGTGTTTTCTTCTATCAAATCCCTATTGTTTCTCATCTCAATTGGATTCCCTCTGTTTTCAAACTGTCTCCTTTCCTCAATCCCTTGCCTCCATCGCGCCCTCCTTTAAATGATGTCCACTTAAGTCCCTCTGCTCCTCTTTCTGCCACATCCCTGCTCTGTGTAAAGTCTGTTGTGACACGATAGCAGTGCCAGATGAGAATTGGGAATAGTGGGTACAGAGCTGTGATGAGTGAAGATTTGAGGACAGTGATGGGTTTACATAAGGGAATAACACCTCTCCTCTTCTCGACAACCATGAAAAGCCATTAATTTGTGTAAGAGGACTTACATGTCCCCCTTGCGAGTCAGCCTCTTATGATAGACACTTCATTCAATTCCTTGCGCTGCTCAACAACTCTCAAGTGACTCTGCTTGTCTCTGTCTGACTTAAACACACCCACACCCCCCTTAAAAAAATAGATCTTTTTTATTTACATGGTGGTTCACAACCTCTTTAACGCTGGAAATCTCTTTTAAACATAATTCTTACAGTATTTACAAGTATTTCCTGAAATATTTCTACTTTCTCATATAAGTAAGCTAAGCATCATTTTTTCAGAAAGGGGTCAATTCAAACAACTTTATAATCCCTCTTGGGGCAATTGTTTTGTACCAGCTGATACATAAAAAACATTTAAAAAAAGTAATATATATGATCAGATGAAAGCCAAATTATATTTGTTTAGAATGAATGGCAGTGGGCCTTACATTGATCCCTGTGGGACACCATTTGTTGTTTATTTGTAATCAGTAGCAACAACAATTAAATTTTTCTTACAATTTTTGCAAAAAAATGACCACATAGCAGAATAGTGCATTTATCCTCCTATTGTGAATCTTGTTGATTTGTCATGAGTCTATTTTTCTCAGCACTTCATTAACAAGTCCATCCTTCAGCCACTGACCAAAGTTCCTCCACAAATATGATAACAGACCCTTATCGATGCCCTTTTGTTAAGCCCCCTCTTTTCCTTTCTTCCATTCTTTCATTTAACAGTCTCTCCTCAGACTATCTAAGTCCTCATCTCATGCTTTCAGTGCCCTGCTTTGAGGGAGCTGGGCTTCTTCGTTTCCTCTGTGAAATGGCTTTCACACACTCAGACTTTTCCAGAATGAGAATGAAGCTGCTGCAAGGGGTTTATTTTTCTAATACCTGTCAGTCAGAGCCTTATAGTGATATGGCAGTCACGTTTTATGCATGCATGCACGCACGCACACACACATATATATATGCAAACATAAACACGAGATATGGTTCTTTCACCAGCCGTTATGCTGCAAGTCTTTTGCATGGAGTAATAAATAAATAATGAGAACACTGTTAAAATTCTGCCTGTAGTCCATTGCTTTACTGCTATCAGCCATGTGCCTCCATGCCCTCTGCCTGTCTCTGAAGAAAAGAAGGTCCTTGCTGGAAAGAGAGATCCTTTTTCCTTTTCTTTTGACATACTTTGCTTTAATCTCCCTCCTTTTCACCCCCTCTCCAGCTCCTTTACGTCTCCTTTTCCCCATTTTACTCCCCTTAAAACTTCTCTTGCTGAGTGCTCTGAGTGTCAAATGCGGCTCTTGCTACCTTTTCTTTTGTGCTCATGTATGCATAATATTTTCTATTAACATTTCTAGAGGACAGACGCTCACAAGTCTTCCCTTTTGAGCATTTTGGCGATGCACGACTTGCAGAAGGTGGCGAATTACTTGTGGAATGTTACAGGAACACTCAAATGTGAATGTATTTAATCTTTTTTTCTGCCATTTGAAGCTATTACTATAAATTTCAGATCAGTGGGTGGGAAACTAGTGTCAGACTAAAGGGGTAGAGGGTAAAGTTCAGTGGAGAAATAATAGAGTGAAATACTCTATGCTGCTTGCCCTTTGTTCAGGTAGGAGTGGAAGAAGAGCAGGAATAAGAGTTGGGTAATATGAGATGACAGGCACTGGTATTTAAACTGGGAACAGATCATGACATGAGCTGTACACGGCGGATCTGTCTGGCTAAATGTATGATCTCTACTTCCTCTCTGTCTTTGAGGAGCAGTTGATATTTCAGAGTTTCCCCGCATAACACAGTGACCTTTTTGTATTGCGATGAAGATCTAACCCGAACAGATTGGGACTGAGTGATGCAAGGGAGCAACATGAAACAAGAAAAGCAAGCGTGTGTGTGTTTGTGTGAGTAACTGTTGACTGAGTGGGATGTATTCAATGTTAGAGGCTTTGCAGCATTCAGAAAGGGGCTAAAATGTGTAATAAGCCTGTTGAACCAGACACAGCGACCATGAAATCCTGTTTCAGACTAGCTTATAGCCAATAATGCCTGACGGGGGAGTGAAAAATAGAGAGAAGAGAGAGAAAGTACCAGATAAACAAGTGCCTTTGCAAAGGGAAATTGTATTTTATTTTTTTGAAAAATTACATACTTAATTTTTTGTCTTTTATATATGTTCTATTGATTATTATTATTATTATTATTTTTGTAATATGGGTGTAAACCAAGTTAGAATTCATTTCTTACTCTGTCTCTCAATTAAAATTTAAGAGAATGTCATGATTTTAGGGGAATTTTTTTTACATCTTTGGTCATTTTCATCTAATTTTTAGGGATTGTTTTAGAAATTTTCTGGGAAATTTGCCGAAACATTCATCAGAAATTCCAGGAATTTAATTTGGGACATTTCCATGACAATTTCCGAGACTTTTTGGAAATTTTCAGGGAAATTTTGAGAACTTTCAGAAACTTTTGTTAGAAATGTTTTTTGGGACATTTTTATGGAAATTTTAGATGAAGTGCTTCAGGATTAAGGACATTTTCTTTTTTTTTAGATATTTCCTGGAATTTTGTGAATTTACATGGACTTTTTCAAGAATTGTTATGGAAATTTTAAAGGGAATAAGGGAGGATTGTTTTGGGGAATTACAGACATTTTTGTCTGAATTTATTTTGGAAATATTAATTTTCAGGACTTTTCATTAAACAGTCACCCCAGCGTGAGGTTCCATAACAGATTTCCTACCATTTTGTAGGTAACAGCAAATCTAATTCTAATCCTTTACCCAGTGGACAACTCAATTTCTCAGTTCTGCCCAGATATAAGTGTGTGGGTAAAGACATTTTTAAATTGGAAATTAGCCAGGAGTGGTGTACTGATTATGTCTAGAGTTTCAACAGGAGAACAGGAGAGATTAATTTTACACACAAATATCTCCCATCTGAGCAGACACTTAAAATGAAATGTCTCCATATGCCTCGGCTGTACCCTGCTTCAGGAGGTCATTTTGATTACCGCAGAAATCCATTGTTCCACCCCATCTACGCTCCTCCACTTACTCTCCCACACAGTCATTTGCATTTTCTCTTTTGGCTGTCTTCCATATCTTTCAATTCATCCTGTCACACCTGTTATTTACTTGCTTTCCCTCCTTTTCCCCTGTGTTTCTTTTCCCTCCTTCCTGGTGGCAGCACAGAACCTCATCTGAATGCAGAACCAGTCACCAGCTCTCTACCTGCTTTGGGCTTTTTTTATATGAAAAGTGCAATCATCCTTTTCTTTTATACCAGCTCATAACAACTCAAGGTGTCACAGAATTGCTCACATGCCATAAAATGAATGAACAAATTCCCTACTTGTCTGCAAGTGCATGGATACCTTGATATTTTATTCACCTTTTATGTTGCTGTGCTGGTTATCTTACTCTGTCCTGCCCAAACAGTATGAATAAGCTTTCCAGTGCTTGCTCTCTTGCCTGCAGACAAGTAGAGAGAGAGAGAGAGGCAGGGGAGAGGAGAAAGTACGAAGGAGGGAGAGGGTAGCAAATAAGGTGTGGGTTAAAATTATGGGGGATTGGAAAAGAGAGCAGCAGCCCAGCCCTGAAAAGGAGAGGAAGAAGGTGGGTTAGAGAGAGAGAGAGAGAAAGAGGAATCATACAGTGTGAAATCTGTCTATAGTAGTAGTGCAGATCAGCAGGCTCCTCCACCGCTGGGGAACAGCCGCCTTTTGTGTTCCCCCCTACTGCAGTGGGGGAGTGCATTTACCGTCACGCCCAAGGGGGGGAGAAGCCAAGAAGTATCCTCCAATCAGCCATTAGTGATTTCTCTCTTCTTGTGCGGCTGCTGATGGTGATTTATCTCTGACCTGAGCTGAGCGCTGCTCTCTGCTCACTTCACAAACCACCTGGAATACTCAGCATGGTCTTTATTTCTTTTTCTCAAGCACAACTGCAACTGCTCTCCTGTGGATATTTCAGAAAAAGAATGACCAGAGGACAAAAGGAGGATTAAAATGGACTTACTGAGTGCTACTTTCACATTTCCCTGCCGCAGGAAGAAGATGGACTAACTTTTGCAGGCGTATTTCCCCAACACGAGGACCTAATCTTTTTACTCAATGCTTCAAAAAGAATATAGGCTTTTGATAATATTTTGTCATTTCATACCACATTTTGTTCTGAAAGCATGGGAGGAAGGGGATGATCATTGCAGAATAACCATGTAGGAGTGATACACAGGTAGATAGAGGTGTAAAGTGGGCTGGAGGTGGAGAGGGAGAGAAGGGGGATCAGCTGGTGCACACCTGCCTGCTGAGCACGTCTGACACCTCGCTGTAGCCAGATTAGCGCCTGCTCTCCAGAGTTTGACTATCAGTTGATCTTTTCTCGAGTTCAGATAGCTTTCCTGCATGCTTGTGTGCAAATATATACCTGTGAGTACGGTGTGTGTGTGAGTGTGTGACAGTGTGAGTGTGGGGTTTGTGTCAGGAGCCAGAGTTTGGGATTACACCGCCTCTGGAAAGGATACAAGTGTAGCGGAGCCTTTGAATGAGGATTAGCAGCTCTAACACCTTGTCGCTGGCAGCAAACAGGGCGATGGACCTTTTAGACAAGACCTAAAAAAGCTTCACATGGGCTGGCAGTTCTCACTGTAGGGTTAGAGATGAAGGTTTAACCGAGATGATAATACTTGGAGGAAAGGGAGAAGTTGATGAAGAACGTTATATTGACAGTTTGTCATCCTTTTAATTCAGATTTCCCTTGAGGGATGCAGACACAGGTTCATCTTTGAGATAGTGGGAGTTCTGTATCAACAGGCTGAGCTGGACAAAGAAAAATGAATATATTGACACATGTGAGAATGTGTAAGGGAGATGTTAGAAAGTATATCCACAATTTGCTTTAAAAAAAAAACATGAAATCATTGAACATTTTAAAGGCAAACATTGATGCCACTTTTGATAAAAATTCTTAATTTCCCAAGAATCCAGCAAGCACACAATTTAAATGATCCATGGGATGGTTGGGTATTGATTTCACCACACAGTCAGGATAGAGTCATGTCTGATCTCTGCTTGAGAGGTCACTAATTTAATTATAATCCGTCATTTGCTCTCAGCCTTGAGCTGTCTGCTGAGTGCTGAGTCTGCTGCAGTTTAGAGAATCAATAGACTAATACTTGTCACAATATCTGACAACATAGCGGATAAACACAATGCAATCTATGTAATGTAGAATTCTTGGAATTTATACTTTTGCTATGTGTTTTTTTGCACGTCTAGAGCGACTTGGAGAGGCGGAATAAAACATGACTGCTGACATTTACAGGAAATTTGGCAGCTTTTGTGTGTATATCGTGCAGTTTTGATGCATGTGCTGGAGCTGTCTAAACATACACCTTATCTTAGCTGCACAGCAAGAGCTTAAAGATCCTGGGTAATAGTGTAGAGGGCAACACCTTGCACCAAGTCAGGACATACCTTTGTAACAATGCATTGATTTTTAAGTGGTGGACCTCAGCAGGGGGAAGCGAGTCCTGTCAGGAGGAAAAGTTATCTCTGCAGACACACTCAGCAGCCATCCTGGAAAGCAGAGTAAGTGGGAAGCTCGGTGTGGGAGTGAGGAAAGCACTGAGGCAAGTTCTTTGAAAGCAGCGTTGTTTGTATCTACTTTGTTCAAAGAGTGTTGCTGAAAGAGAGACATTTGGTAGGTTTTAGTGCTGCGAGGGG
Source organism: Labrus bergylta (assembly GCF_963930695.1). NCBI lineage: Eukaryota > Metazoa > Chordata > Actinopteri > Labriformes > Labridae > Labrus > Labrus bergylta. Next base: position 7,739,063 of record NC_089206.1, on the reverse strand, counting down.
AAAAACTCAGGAACAGCGTGGGGGAGTTCTGATTGAGTTCTGCTGGGGGAAAGAGCCTGCTCCAGTCTGCAGGTTTCAGCATTCAAGCACAAACAAAGCGAGCTGCAACAAGAACGATAACCTTTTCAATTTAATGACATGAGCACAAAACAACAGGACTCTTAAAATCTACTGTTTTCTATATGCAAGATTACATCTGAACTGGATGATCTACAAGCACATGAACTTAAACAAGCAACATTTTTTGCCTGCAATGGAGACAAAAATCAACACATCCTGCAGCTGTAAAACTATCTCCAGATTTACCATTTCTCTGGATTATAACACCTAAAGTCGTGGACACGAAGAGGAGAACAGGGTCACACCCAAACAAGCTGTGAGTCCATGTCTTGCATGGATGTGCAACTCTGAGGTGGAGAAGTGTAGTATACCACAGCCCCGTGAATGAGGGTGGGGCTCTCCTCACACTGCCACAGACAAAGACCCTGGTAGAAAGAGTCCTGGTGTGAGAAGTGGTTATCAGGGGCAGTTTTTTTTTACCTGCACAGTCCAGCGCCGAGTCAAAGTCACAATGGGGTGCAACATGTGCGTGGTTCAAAAGCCTGAGGAACAATACAGGGTCATGTTCCAGGTGAGCACCATGTCTCCTCTCCTGTCTCTTGCCTTTTATTCTTTCTTTTCTTTCAGCCTTCAAGTTAAAGCATTTTTTTGTGTGTCCTCCTTTAAGCTTTGATTCATATGCTGTCTTAACTTTCCCATTTTATTGCAGGGATTCTTCCAGAGTTGTTAAAAAACAAATGGCCTTCTTCTCTCTGCAGCAACAAACCCAACCTTTCATGTTTACACACTCTTTTTCATTTGAAGCCATTCACACATTAACTCCCTTACTACCACGTCTGAGTCATACATTTAATTTGCATATATTAACCAAAGTTAATTTTGTATTGCCAGAAATATCAGGGATTGCATTATTACATAACTCATAAGTGAGTAAAAGCAAAACATCAGCAACAATTGGGACTTTAAAAAAAAAAAAATCTGAACTTATTCTGATACTTTGGAGATTTTTTGAGCTGAACTGAAAACAGACATGTTCTATATGGCAATTGTATGTACAATTTCAAACAAATGCAGTGCTGACCTGAGAAAGTCTCCTACTTTCGCTGAAGCCAGTGCTAACAGTAATGTAAGCTATGCACTAGAAGTTCCCTCTGCTTGACAAACTTCATGATGAAACCATTTCTAAATACCCTAATTATTGTTTTTTCTTCATTATACATTCTTTAAAACCGTTCAATAACATCATATTTATACTGGTACTAGGTCCACATCTGCCCTTTAATAATGGCCAACCAAAATATCAGCCAGTACACCAAATGATGAAACCTTTCTAATGACAGTTCATTAATTAACTCATTAAATCCATTAGGTGAATTAAAACGAGTGAATGCACACCACACATCTGATTGATTTAATAGAAGCTCTTCATCATGAGTCACATCTCCCCTTTAGCTATTTTTTTTTGTGTGGCTTTCATGTATATAAATTAGCCAAAGGAAACAAGTGGAAATTATTTTTGTAGCTCTTATTCAAGGCTATTAATTTCAGTATTGAAAAATCCATTCAGTGATGATAATACCGATAATTATGAGAATGGCACTTCAGTGTGATAACGATGATTATGATCAGAGAGGAGCTCAATGACATAAGACAGAGCGATAAGGTTGAGAAAGTGAAGTGGTGCAGAGCCTCAGAGGCAGCAGGATGGATGGTTTGTTAAAGCCGGGCTAAAGTGTTATGGGAGGAAGAGAGGAGTTGCCACGGTTACAGCCTCAGCAACACCTGCCTACTGGGAGCACAGACTGAATGTGAGTAAGCTCATCTGGCCATGAGGCGCCTGAGGAAGCTCCTGCTCGCTCGGTGACTCGATGATGCATGCAGTGACCAAAATAAAGTCCCACGCTTACTAAGCATGAAGAACAATCTGCACCCATGGGTATGCAGAGCAACACTTTTAGTATCTGTGGCATTGGGCGCCTCAGCTGGGTCCCTGAAGCATCCAGTGTTTGAGCCAGTTAAATGGCTGCATCTGATGCCAGAGGTGATGCCAAAAGAGAAACCAAACCGACTCCAAACGGAGGCATGGTTGTGATTTAGGGAGGATGATTCGGTTGAAAAATGGAAATGAAACAGCTAAAGTTAGACGTTTTATCTCGCCTGTAGACATCAGAAGTAATTGGTTTGAGCCCTTCCTGGAGCAGAGGTGACTGGAAAAGATTTGAGTGACTTCCCAAATCTCTTGGGTGAAGAGCTTAAAAAAAAAAAAAAAAAAAAATTCAGAGTGACTTGATGTGTGTGCAGTCAGGTGATCGTGCAGCGGGGGCCACTGCATTCCATAATCAACAACCTTATCTAACAGGAGTCGGCAGTAATGACACAAGGCGCATGCAGGTCAACATCTTTGAAAGTGGAAATCAAATAATTTCCACTGATCTGGCAATATTGGGGTCAAAGGTTGTGTCCACCGCAGTCCGTCATCCCAGAAAGACTTTCAGCACCTGCATGAGGTTAAGAGGTGGGCGTGGCCTTGAGTGAGTGGTGATGGTAGTGGGTGGATGTTTTAGGATTTGAAGCATGCAGAGGAATCGATGTATTGTATGCAAAGCCTCAACATGAATGGTGGTTTTAGAGACAAGAGCATGTAGTATGGGGGTGGTGGAGCAGCAAGTCTGCATATATTGTGGTCTGGGAGGCTTGTAAAGATGTTGCTGGCTGAGCAGAGAAGCGTGAATCAGAGAGAGGGGAAAAAACTGCAGATGGAGAACTGAACCAGAGCCACAGGATTTTGGCTTCGAGAGGCAGACTAGCACGTCGCAAGGAGAATATTTAGTCAGTGAAACTACACTGCATAAGACGTTATGATAGTTATTGTTACTTTATCAATATAGGGAGCTTAAGAGACAAGATAAGACAGGATAAGATAGAACTTTATAAAATCTGAAGGAAATAATTACTAAAATAACAGTATGTGTAAGACAAATACAAGAGAAATATAAAAACATAAAGTTTATTTTAAGATGTAAGTGTTGAGGGTTAAATGCAAATAAGCTGGAATACCAAAACAAGTTAAATAATAGAAGCAAGCTGAGTAAAAAAGTAATGGCTTGACATTGTCACTAATACCCTGAGAGCTTTAAGAAAACCCAAAGTAAACAGGATAAGATAGTGTTTCTGATAACTCAGTGTTATTCACATTAAGGCGTGTAGCTGACCTGATTGACAGGTGGGCGCAGTGTAGCTGTTTGTCAGGAGGCTTGAGACCTGCCTTAGCTCCAGCTCTCAGCCAGTCGTTAAGTTGACTGAAAGTTAGGTTGACTGAAAGTTAGGTTGAAACAACATTTCCAGCATTGCGACCGCCGTCGACGGGACTCCAGCGCCCCCTGCAGTAACACCTGGGTGTGGTCACTCAGGCTTTGTTCATTGATATTTACAGTCTATGTATTGTACATGGCCCCCTGGTGTTAAAGAGTTGCATTGCACAGGATAAGGAACTTTATAAAGCCAGGTATCGAAAAGTAATATTGCACATAAGAGCTTTGCGAAACAGGATCCAATAAAAAACATGCAATTATAACAAAATAAATCTTTAAAAGTGTAAATATTTTACATTTTAAAAAAATTGCAATAGGAAATACCCAAACAAAGCAACCAACACTGTCATATAGTTCTATAGATGCTATCAAAATAACAAAGTTTACTCTGATTAAAAGCCAAATCAAAGAGATGGGTTTTTAATCTTGCTGAAAAGAATCTAATGGATTTTGCTTTTTTAAGATCCAGAGAGATGGTTTCCCTCAGATGAAGTGAAAAGCAAAATGCAATCACAGACTTCATGCTGGGCTTTTTTCTTGAAATTCAATCTCGGTTATTACATGTAATGATCACAAAAACACAACTTGTGCTGTGCAGATGGCTGATTAATCCCAAGATCATGCCAAGAGAAAGATGGAGGTACACTGTGTCCAATCATTAAAAAACCCATCATGAAAAGAGGAAACATAATTACATTTCTGCGCACATTTCACGGCTTCTTGCTTTAGAGGTTTAAAGCTTTGGGCTGTTTTTTTTCCTTTAACTAACATGTCTAATTACACCTTCGAATTAGATGCAGCCTACTGAGTAACTGTTTTTTAACAATAAATACTACATTAAACAGCCACACCAGACTGGAAAATCTGGCTGTTAAATTTGACTTTATAAAAACACTTGCTTCTCTTGCCAAAGGAGTAGTAGTCATGCATTATACATCGGGCCTCTGCTGCACATACGCCGCACACTGTGGTGGTTGGTACACACCCATTGGCATGTTTTTGATCAATCCTGCCTCCTATAGCCTAAAGTAAAAAGGAAACACAGTTGGTCCGTTAATGAAATACAGAAGCGGTTGTCGACTTTCGTGTCCATAAACCATTTTAAACAAGAAAATTACATTCAACATACATTTAAGTGCCTGACCCACAGATACACACAGAGCCACACACGGTAAACCTCTGCCCCCCCTGAGCCCCTTCAGCCACTCCCTTCTTTCTCTCTCCCTCTCTCACAGTAAAGCAGGAGGCTGTTTCCATGGCAACCGGCATCATTAAACAAAATAATGTGCTTTTGCTCACAGTGACACAGAGAAAACATGCTGACGGTCACAAGAAGCAAAGATCACAATCGATGCAAACAAATGACCGGCTGACGTTAGCTGGATATTTGTGGATGACACAGAAACCCACATAGGGCCACACCATAGACTGTAAATATGGTCCACACATATTAGTTTATGCAACAGAAGGAACAGCAGATGACATAATGTGAGGTTTCAACAGACACTCAAAACACAATTGAGTACATCAAAATCATTGAGTACTGGCACCAAATTGTACATTTATATACGCCTATATTATGTTCGCCTTTAGGTGGTACGCTGTGTAGGGCTTCGGATTTCATCCATAAGCATTCAATAAACTTAGAGATAAGATCATCTGAATTACTCATTAGTACATAAAATTATATTTTAACAGCTAAATTTCTTATTTTTTTATCATCTATTTTCAAACTGATATAGATTTTCTCAACAAAAAAAAAAACATAGAAAGTCATATTTTATCTGAGGCATCACATTTCATCTTTTATTCTTTGCCACTGTCTCTCATATGACAACTTTAACCTCCAAATGTCCTGTGCATGAAGGGTCACACGGCTGTTCTGTGTTTGCTGTAACTTAATTTATTATGCTGCAGAAAATCAACAGTGGATGCTGATTAATAGGACAGCCAGACAGACTGCCAATTACCTTTATGGTGGTCGGCTATTCTTCGTGTAAGAGTGTGTCCGTTTCCTCGGTTTGACTGCAGGCTATAGTGTGCATAACAAGGTTTCCTGTGCATTGTGTCTGTCACGGTCTCAGGCATGGAGACAGGCTCTCTAATTAAATAGAACGCAGGTGACAGAAAATAAAGGGTGTAGGGATTTATTGTAAGGTCCTACAGGCTTTGACATGCTGCTTTTTTACTGACCTACCCTGTGTTCTTCCAGCATCCCTTATAAAAACACACATGCTCATAATTCATCCTTTGTCCTAACAGATGAATGCATTGACAAAAGGCATATTTATACACTCCATACTCCCTCTGAGGCTTGTTAGCTTCCTCGCCTTCATTCCAAAGAATTCTTGATCTCTTTTTAAATCAATATCTTCTCACTGTTATCAGTTTATAATAGGCCTACCTCTCCCTTGCTTGTCTATTTAAATTAACTCGGTGATATGAAACATCAGAGGTTACAGCCTGAGCAGGTCAACCTCTTCTGCAGATTAATTGATTTTCTGAGGAGGCGACTGCGCCGGCCTTTCAAAGCATGGGAGATGAGAAAAATCAATTACCGAACTCGTGGAATTCAGTATGTTGTGTGGGGGGGGGATTGATGCAGATGATTTTGCATAAAAAAACATTGTGAAAATAAAAGGAAATACAAGTTTGGGGGAGGAAAATAATCCCTGCAAGAGCTCAAAATAAATTAATAAATTTATGATTGTGTATTTTTCCTCACACTCTTATAGGCGATGTGTATAATGTAAAGTAAGACATCACCTCCTCAGCATTTTTCCTCCCTTCTCTACCGATTAGCACACAAGATTCATTCGCTCTTTAAGGGGCTTTCAGATAAAAACTAATTATGCATCCACCACTTAGCCATTTCCCAGGAGCCTCCATTGTGCATGTTTTTACATACAAGTACTGAACCCAGAGCAACGTAAGTTCACTCTCTATTTACATACTTTCCTTGAAAGCTTGTTTTCTACGTCTTTCTTGCATCATTACCCCCTCCTTTCCTCTCCTCACCTCCTTTCCTCCTTGCTCCCTGTGCACTCCCTCAGTGTCTCTCCTCCTTTGCTTTCTCTCTCTCCACTTTGAACTCTTTGCATCTCTTTCATCTCTTACCCACAACCTCCCGTCCCCACCCTCAGCTCCTCTGCGGCTGCAGAATCCACCACCGCCCACCCCCTGCTGCGACTATTTTTCTGAATACCAATTCTGTTTTTTAAACACAAACATTAAAAAAAAAGAAAGGTGGAGTGCATGCACCCGTTGCTTCATTATTTTTGTTTTGTTGCATATACAAAGTAGTTGTTTTGTTGCACTTAAAAATGGCTGCATTTAATGACCTCCTGACCCAGAGATGATAAAGAACAGCACAGGGTAAGAGTATAATGGATTCTCCGTCAAATCAGAGCCGAAAAGCTGTCCAACACACAACAACCATTACCCTGCATTAAGTTATCTTCAAAGCAATCCCAGCAAATCTCATTGATAATGAATGAGAAACCCCCACCTCAATCCTCTTTCAGTATTCATACCTGTCACTCACGGCCACAGAGCTGCTCTCTAATAGCCTCTTTCTCTGATCCTGGAGATGTAGGGCTGGAAAAAATATTGGGGGGTTTTTCTGCTGTACTCTAACATGCAAACACAGGGTTCATTTTCCTCATCACTAATAGGCCATGTAAGCAGAAAGAATGTTTTCTGTCTTCAAGTAAGCAGGCTCATTAAGCGAGACAGCAAGATTTATGACGGAACATTAGAGCGAGGAAGGACAAACATACACAAGGAGATGGACCGGCTGAAATAGATGGAGGAGAGCGGTGTGAGCAGTCATCTCCAGGGAAGGGACAGAGCAGAAAGAACTGCTGAGGCAGCACAAAGAAAAGGAAAGCAGAGGAAACAGGAGAGGGAATAAGCAGGAGTGGACAGAATGTGAAAGTGAGCATGGCAACACAATGGCAAAAAGAGGAAAAGAGGAAAAAATATCTCAAAGGTTGGTGGTGGTGGTTTGAGAGGTAGCAAAATAAAAAAGGAGGCAAAGGGGGTGAATGTGGCTTGAAAGTTTTCTCGCTTGGCTGAACAGGGGAACATTGATTTGACATGCAATTACTGTAAGGGGACAAGAGGAGCGAGTGGGAGTGGGAGAATGAAGCAGGAGGGTAAAGATGTGGAAGGACTCAGACAGCCAAGGTCAGTGACTGTGTAACATGAATGAGACTCTACAAAGGCTGGCTGCTTCAGTGAATGCCTGCTACTATCACATGGACAGCAGCATGTTACTGTCTGTGTAGTGTGATAACATCAAGGGGATTTAAAGTCTGGTTTATGCTTTTTCTATGAATTATTAGGAAACCATAGCTTATGTAGGCCTATATGACTGATGCAGTCATTTTTTAAGGAATAGTCTTTATCCCTGCTAGCGGCTTTGTCGGACTGAATGCAAACATTCATACAAAGACTTTGCTAACGTGCTTTAGTTTGCTGTCAGAATATTAATCATGTCCAGATTAAAAGGTAGAATGTGTTGGTATAATATATTACTAGAGCTATTTTTGGGCTAACATTAAAAACTTGAAGCTCATAGCTCAGAATAAAGTAATTGTGTAAACTTTACTATACAATAATATATAATACATATATATAAATATTGTATATAAACTTTGCATACAAAAAAACACATTAACATTACTTAGTTATATCAGAGTTTCATTAGGAAAGATGTTTTTTGTAAGCAATAAGTAGGCTACTATAACTCCCATGATCCTTTACTCCATGACAACATTAAAATACCTCGTTTGTTAATATTGTTTTGGTAAGGGGCCCTTTGGACAGAATTACATACTTACTGTCTATAAGTACTAGCTGTTGGTTTGGTAGAGCAGGTACCCCAAGTACAGAGGATACAGTCCTCGTTGCACCGGCCGCAGGTTTGATTCCCAGTCGTGCCGCTGTTTGGTGTATGAGAGCCCACACTTTCACCCCACATTTCCTCTCTATCTTTAGTTGTCTCATCAATAAAGACAAAAAAAACCCAAAAAGCATTGGCACTTTAGCACTATAGTATAGTATACAGCTAGTAGCCCACTTTAGTGTGTTGGCAGTAGATTTGCTTATTAGCTCTGAACACAAAGTAAGGCATTGGCTGATTAAAAAGTCATATGTAAAAAATAAAGAATCAGGCTAAAGTATTGAACAAATTAAATATTACCTAGTCCTACAATTTATGAATATTTATTTCCTTGAATTTCCCTCGGGATCAATAAAGTATCTATCTATCTTTCTATCTATCTATCTATCTATCTTAGAATCAAATCATTTGGTGCCAATCAAGTTGAGACATTTCTCAAGATATATATACATTTTTACATGCATGTAGCTAAAGTTTTTGTGGCTCACCAAAGTCATTTGGATTCATCCTCTGGGAACCATAAATGTCTGTAAAGATTTCCTGGTTATCTGACTGATGGTGAAGATGGTCTTCACACTGCTACAGCTGAACTAAAAAACAATTACATTTAAATACAGAGCCAGTTATTAAAACTCAATTCATCCTTCCTCTTTAGATTCACAAATGTTCTTGACCTGACCAGGATTATATCGGTTCAGTCACCCTGATGTTGAATCCCGATGCTGCTTTGATGCGCCCTCAGATTTATTTTCAATAATCCTAAATTATTAATGCCCCTTCCTTTCGTGCTGTATGAAGCAGCGGCAGCAGCGGCAGAGATGCAAAGTGATTTGGCTTTCAACAGTGCCAGGAAACATATTGTGATGCTACTGTTCATATGATTACCATTTATATTGTGCATATGTTGACCATTAAGATAAATACTCAATATATAGAAGTCGGAGGAAAGATGTTAGAAAAAAGGAATATTAAACAAGTCTGAAAAGCTCAGAAAAAGAAAATTAAGTTTGTTTATCTTGGACATAAATTGGGTTTTCTGAATTGAAATACGTTTGCAGAGAGGGACCAATTCTTATTCCCACAAAAGAAAGATAACTGTGTTTTGTAGCAGAGTGTTCAGGCGGACAAAGCCTGTAAAATTCAATTTGATGTCTGTGCCTGTTAACTTCCATACATATTCTTCCTGTTGAACTACCTCTGCTTCTTTCTCTCTATAAACCCGAAGCTCTTATCATTTTTGCAGTATTTCTCAGCTGTAAGAAGTGTCTGACGTCACCTTTTTCCTTCTTTCTCTCCACAGAAGGGTCACATAAGCAACATGTTGTGCTCTTATGACGCTGATGGTCGATTAAAGGTCTCAGTATCCAGCTTTCTGCTCTGCTGCTTGGTGTGATGTGCTGTCCAAACCTTTTACATTTAAACCTGTTCCTTTTTTTTTTTTTTTTTTTTAAGTCTCTGTGCACCTGTAGAAACACTTTCAGCAGTCTGACAGTTTAAATACACTCTTGTGTCTGCTGAAGTGTATTTTTGTAGTTTTCCTTTGACTAACATGACCTCAGTCTTTGTTTTAGGTGTGTGTGGCTGTAGTTCCCCTTCTTGTTCATTGTGTTTTGTGAGACAGAGTTAGATGAACTAACCCTCTCAGTCTGATTAAAAAGCTCTTTTGAATTCATCTTTCCTCTTGTAGTCCACCTGTAATCATTTTTTATTTTTTTTAAACTCTGTTTGCTGCCCATTTTCTTAATCTTGTCTGTTTCTAGTACACTTTGCTTTCCTTTTTTGTCATCTGTTGGTAAAATTACATTTAGGAAATCCCCCAAAACACTAATATACACCTTTATCCATGCACAAACTCTCCTTAAATTAACAACCCCTCCTCTCCTCTCTCTTTCCCTTTTACTCCTCTATTTATGCATGACAATGTTATTTCTAGGTGAATGGGAAGGAGCTGTCCTGCCTTTCCAGGGATCCCACCCTGGACATACGGGACCCTGTGCTGTCCAACATACTGCGGCGGGGGGCCCGTAGACGTGCAGGCCTAGCGGGAGCACCCGGAGCATCGGTGCCAGTGACCATGGGCATGGCCGACTGTGTCGACAGCTGCACCCAAACAGACATCAGCTTCCAGCATATGTTGACTCTGGGCAAGAGCAGCCAGCATCCCTGTGGAGCTCCACCCCCACCCGACCCTCCGCCGTCCCCGCCACTACCACCGCTGCTGGAGCCATATCTCTTCAATGAACTGTGAGTGTTTAATAGGCCACCTGTCAGACCAGAACTCATCCACCATTTTGGCTCTTGTTCATGCCATTCAGCCGTCACATTTGAAGTTTAAAGCTGCCCTCTTTACTCTAATACTTTGTTCCGGATGTTTTTATTCTCAGCTTCACAGAGCCGGTTTACTACGACCCCACTGACTACTTCGACATCACTCAGCATGAAGTGGACAGGCAGGATGAGCTGGAGTATGAGGTGAGGGCCAATCATCTGCCGAAACTCCTCTTCAGACAGCTTCCCCGCTGCCTTTTTGAGTGACAGTCAAACTTTTGTCTCTCTGCTGCAGGAGGTGGAGCTGTACAAGTCTCGTCAGCAGGATAAACTCGGTCTGACGGTGTGTTACAGAACCGATGATGAAGAGGACCTGGGGATATACGTAGGAGAGGTGAGAATACTTCTAGTAAAACATTTGAAAAAAACAAAATATATTTTTTTACACTCCTAAACAAATCCTTCTTCCACCCATCATCCAGGTAAATCCAAACAGTATTGCTGCAATAGATGGACGAATCCGCAAGGGAGACAGAATACTACAGGTAGAGAGGCTTTAAAAGGTGTACTGGGGCTAAAATTGTGATTTATTTATTATCAAGCATCCTCCATGGACCACTTGTGATTGTCTGCTCAGTTTTCTATACTCAGCTGAGGGAATTTACCTGGCCATCGTATCTATCTTTTTTGGCAGCTTCCTCAATTATAATCTTGCAGTAGCTAACATTTTGTATTTTGCATTGAAAGCTTTGAAAACATGTGGCTTGTGTATTCAAACTGCTAACTCCAGCATTTTAAAATTCACCATTTATTGAACTGAGATGAGCAAATTTACGATGCTTGGTATCTACTTCTTTCTCTGCTTTTAACTCACATGAGCCAAACAAAATGATGTGATCAGCTACGCCTCCAAAATCTTTAGAAATGTTTATATTGATACAAGACGTTTTCAGACTTTAAGAATTATGTAAAACACCCTAATAGAATCCAACATCTTTGAAAATCATGTTGAACGTATAATTTCCAGAGGCTTCAATTTTTTGGATATAGTACCATTTTTATTCTCAAGATTGATTATTATTACCCACGTAATGAAAGCTATGTAGAGACTTTGTCAGTGTAACTCAAAAGGGAAACCGTTTCCTAGAATGAGCAATTTAATTAAACTCGGCCTCTGTGTTAAGGGTTTTTCTTTATCTGACATTAGCTAAAAAAAAAATTCTCCTCTTTTTGGTTTAGATAAATGGAGTGGACATCCAGGACAGAGAGGAGGCGGTAGCTATTCTCACCAGAGAGGATAGCACTAATGTGTCTCTGCTCCTCGCACGACCCGAGATAGAGGTGAGGAAATTGGATATGCTCTCTTCAGGGGAGCTCTGAATCTGAATGCTAACCTAAAAAAAAAAAAGACCTTGGGTAAAGTTAGGTAGTGGTTTATGCGGCTATGTAGTTATTACATTGAGCAGAAGGTAAGTCAAAGGTGCTCTGCTGCTGCTTCTAAGGAGGCAGAAAAAGAAAGCGGCACAAAAACATGATGATCACACAGATAGCGGGCAGAGACAGGCAAAGACAAATAGGGCTTGAGCTTACTGTGTTAATGTAGCAGCGCTTTGTTTGTCTCAAGGTCACACTTCTAGAAGATACCAGGGCATTTTGAAAAACAATGGAAGCCTCTCACTAACACTCCAGCAAATTAACTAGAAAACACACAACTTGACACATGCTCTCCCGTTCACATTCATTTTTACTGCAGTCCTATTGTGAAAATGAGCTGCAGCTGGAGACAGTATAAGTGAAAAGACAAAAAAAATCTGTATGCTGGCTGCATTTACACAGAGGGAGCTAAAGGGCAGATATAAAAGGCACTCATTAAAACGTTCTAAGTCAAAGAGACACACACACAAATAGCCTCTCCTCTGTTTCAGTATGTCCTTGTATTTGGAGCGATGAGCACAAGCACTACCTGTGAAAGTCTGACAAGATTTATGGCACGGTCCCACATTAAGATTCAAGTGAGGGAGGTTGCGGGTGGAGTATCATCTGAGGGAAATGCACAAGCAGAGATTAAAGCTTGATCTGTTGTCTTAGGGGAGATGAAGAGAGAGAACTGGAGGGGCTGTGGAGGAATAAGAATGAAGATGAAGATAATCAATACTTGGTCTTGCAGTCTGCACGCAATTTACATTCAAATCAAACCAATTAGCCAAGATCAACTGAGTCCCGTGGAGTCAATTGTTTACTAATTCAAGCACAGGTATTTCAGGTATTTGCATAATATTTGATCATCTTTTAAGGGGATGCCTGTCCAAAAAATCAAAACAAAGTGGTTGTGAACAATTATGCTTGTAAAATCAACCACTTTAAGGTTATAATTAGCTATGGAAATTCTTTTGAATTTCTGTTTTATATGTACAAATTACTCAATAAAAACCACACTCAATTGCAGAGTTTTAATCTTGTGTTAAAATGTGACATAGCTCTAGCTCCATCTAGTGGTAGAATGGAGAACTATCTGTGTATCAGTCAGACACGTCCTGCACAGAACAGATACAGTAGATGGGCACTTTATTGTCATTGCATAAAAGAAAACAACAAATCGGAATTGGCCCTATACAAATAAAGATTGATTGATATGAAAATATATCTGTAGCTATGTAGCCTACATGTTAAAACATAGTTGTGCTAAACAAAGATATAATGCAGCGGCGGGAATAAATAACACTAACAGTTCAGTTAATAATTTAATGAAATAAGTCATAGTGCAGTGAATAAACATTTATTTTGCATGGACTGAATAAATAAACAAACAGTTATAGTGCAGTGAATGATGAAATAAACATTTCACAGTGAATTAATAGTGGACAGGTAGCAGCAGTAAAGTGAATTTTGCACAGATATTCTTGCCTTTCTTGGGAGGGAAGGTTATGAGTTTAAAGTTTTGTACAGAGATTTAAGTAAGAAACAGTTTCTAAGTCTGTTTTTGTAAAGATGCTTTAATTATATTCTGAAAGAGAGTGTCACCAGAGCTCTGAAGAGGTGCCATTTAATCCAATAATCAATACATTTTTATTTCTATAGTTCCAAATCCCAACAAAAGATATCTCATGACCCTTAAAGTATAGTGCGGGTCTTGCTGTACTATTTGTATCTCTGTTTACAGGGACCCAACATTAACGATCCACCATCAGTAAGAACTTGGCAACACGGGCAAGAAAACACTTTGAACAGGCAGAAACCTTAAGCAGAACAAGACTCAGATGGTGAACAGCCATCTGTCTCTAACTGATGGGCTGATAAAGTGGGATGGAGGGAGAGAAAGACAGAAAAGACGCCTCTAAGTTCTGGAGAAGTTATTTTCTTTCATGCCACTGAGAACTTCCTGCCTGTAGCAACCAGGTGGACAAGATTAAAACAAGCTGGTGTTAAAATAAAACATGTTTTCTGTGCACTTGAGGTTTGAAGTATCTCATATACAAAATACATTTGAAAGGAGGAGCACTGAGACATTTACAAAACACATTTTTCAGTGGGGTTGGGAGAACTTTCAACCTTGAGATTTTAAGCCAACTTTCTAATGCATACTTTACCTTTGTCTTTTGTCTCTTCAACACAAACATTACATCTCAACTGCAACTTCATGTACTTAATCAAACACCCTGCACCGGATACATCTTTATCTGTCAGAATGACAACCAGCTGGACCAGGAAGAGCTGGAAGTGGAGTCACTGGACAATGCTGCTCACCTTCCCAGCAGCCACAGAGTGATGAACGGCAGCTACGTCCTGGGTGCTGGCCCAGGCAGTGTCTCTGGTGTGCTGGGTAACCACGGCCGCTCACTGAGTAGGGACTCGCCTGATTTGCTTCAGACGGTGCTGAGCAACAGCCAGGAGCTGGACAGCGGGGTCGGTCGTACAGATGAAAGCACGCGCTATGAGGAGTCTTCAGAACATGATCTTTTGGGAGATGACCACACCAGTGCCTCCAACACAAACGCTACTAATACGCCCGGCAGCATGCGCAAGTTTTTGTCCAGCCGAGGGGAAACTCCACCTTTGCTGCACTCTCAGAACCTCCAGTTCAGCACCGACTCCCTCTTAGGCCTGGACTGTGTTAATGGAGGAGGGCAGGAACAGCTGGAACGTTTAGAGAGGGCCTACATGGCAGATCCCATGAGGATGATGATGCCTGGGCTGACAGACGAGGAGTGCGAGAGGTACAAGGAGCTCCTTGAAATAAAATGTTACTATGAGAAGCACAGTAATGATTTGATGCTGCTTGGCGATCAGGGGCAGGCACAAGATGAAGGAGGTGTCTCACTGGATGTGAATAGGAATGAGAGCCTGACGCAGCATGAGATGGCCCTTCTGGAAGAGGAGCTGCGCCACTTGGAGTTCAAGTGTCGCAACATCTTGAGGGCACAGAAGATGCAGCAGCTGAGGGAGCGCTGTCTGAAGGCTTGGCCTCTCGAGGACATGAATGGAGCGAGTTCAGGGGTTGGGGTAGGAGCTGGACACCTTGAGATCAATGGTCCTTTAGCCAGTGAGGAGTCCTGTCACCACGCTCTGTCCGATATCAATGAGTTACCTGAGAGGGAACGCTCAGACAAGGATAGTACCAGTGCCTACAACACTGGAGGGGAGAGTTGCAGGAGCACCCCTCTGGTCAATGACCTGTACCCTTCACACTCCACGCAGAGCCTGGAGAGAGGAGAGGTTCTTCTCCCTGCATGCATGCAGCTTCCAACCTCCACAAGGCAAAGAGAGAGGGGAACCAGGGCTGAAAGGGACGGGATACAAGCCAACCTTAACCAAACCTACTCTCCCCAACCTCACAGGAGAGGAACCGAGTCAAAGACATTAAACGCAGGTCCTAAGGTAAGGTCACTGTCCCGGGATGCAGGAACAAGAAGAGGTTCAGATGGAGGAGCGAGACGCAACCAAAAGGCCAATGGCACAGCTGAGAGGAATGGGGGATACAGTGCTGATAACAGCCCTTACCTGTCGCGCCGTGGGACTGAAACAAAGCCGCCTCAGCGCTACCTGAGCTGCATGCAACTGAGGTCTGCCTCCACCTCTGAGCAGCTAGGTGGACTGCGAGAGGGCAGCATGGAAAATGGGGGCGACGCCAGCCCGATGAGTTTGGGCAGCACCTGTAAAGATGTTGCCCAGGCTACAGATGCAGGACCCTTACCCATGTCCCCCCCACTGATGCCTGCCTCCCCTCGTATGGAGTGGAAAGTGAAGATCCGCAGCGATGGCTCACGCTACGTGGCCAAACGGCCAGTGAGGGATCGCCTCCTGAAGGCCCGAGCCATGAAAATCAGAGAGGAACGCAGTGGAATGACAACCGATGACGATGCCGTAAGCGAAATGAAAATGGGCCGTTACTGGAGCAAAGAGGAGCGCAAGCAGCAGCTGCAAAAGGCCAGAGAACAGCGGCGGCGCAGGGAGTTCATGATGCAGAGCCGTCTGGACTGTTTGAGAGACCGTGAGAGAGAGCAGGGCGGCAACGGTGCTGGACAGCCGGGGACTAGCAACCAACAGGAGCCAAACTCCATCCTGGAGCTGTGTCACCGTAGGAGCATGAAGAAACGCAGTCGCAGAATCCTGGACAACTGGATCACTATACAGGAGCTACTTGCACATGGAGCACGGTCTGTTGATGGAAAGAAGGTCTACAATCCGCTGCTGTCTGTCACCACAGTCTGAGATAAGGTGGGAATGCCAAATGCCAAAGTGTCTCTATAGCTCGAGTACAAGCTGCTTTGGTACACACTGGCACATATTTGTCTGAAAGGATGCAGGGGTATAAAGTGTATGGCAATACAAAGTAGCATAGGATGAGTCCCGAACTGAAATGTTCATATAAAAGGAAAGCTCCTGACTGAAATTGTGTCCGGTAACAGTACTTATCATCCCAAACAGATAAACAATACACACATTTACATTAGTGTTGAAATAAAGCTGCAATTCAGACATCTTTTCCATGAATTCAACACAGAATACTTTTTAGCTACAGTTTCCTCTTAAGTTTGCCTGGTTGAATGGACCTAAACCTGTCTGAAAAATGCTTCCGAGCCTTTTTGTTAAAACTTTTCCTCTCACATGTGAAGCATCTTTTATCTTGCACAGAAACCCGCAACTAATTTTTCAGATATAGAACCTGGACGTCACCGTCACTGCACAAGACAAAAAAAAACAAAAAAAAACTGTTTGGGTTGGACAAGCAGACTCTCAGACATTAAATGGAACAAGAGCACATATTAGTATTTTGGAAGCTGTTACATATTCAGAGAAGTCTTTTTACAGATGCGTTGAGAGATGGCACCACCTGCTGTAAAGCCATTAGGGTAGCGGTGCGCAATACCCTATTAGCTACATTTTTATTAAAGAAAGAACAAAGGAAAATCAAAAGTCAAGACCCATGCAGCTGTGAGATAAAAAAAAAAGAATCACGTCTGTGCCATAAGAGTCCACAAAGGTCGTTTGCCTAAGGACATTTTCAAAAGAACATTGTGTGCAAGTTTATGTAGTTATGACATTTTTTCATTCGTGCTGTGTAAATGTAAAAATGCTCCTTTTTTGAAGAAGGAAATGCAGCTACAAAATTTTCAGACACACATGCTTTTTGTAATAAGTAGCTGATCTGTGCCTTCCATCCAGGCAGATGTGGCTGTGTAGAGCGATACAAGAAAGGAAGAAGTACCATTTTACTGAAGCACAGAACTACTGACAGCTTGCGGTTTTTTGAAAAAGAAATAAGCACATTGTGTCATTAAAAGCACAACACCGTTGATATTTTAATCAAAAAGGCATAAATGCATTTTAATCATGCTTTTGGTTTGTCTTTATATTTGCCATAGAACTCCTACTTTTAAGTTGATGTCAGTATGAGATATCATTTTGTCAAGTGTATGCTGTGAATATGGCTTTATTCAGTGCAAACCAAGATTCTTTACGTTTGCTATATCAGCAGGCTTTCTGTTTTAATGTCATTGTTGCCGGATGCATCACCTGTCCTAATTGTAATGTCGCTCTCAGAACCTACGGCCAGCAGAAACGTCTGTAGTAACAGAACAATGATCGCTTCTAATAGGGTAACTAGTTTTTTAAACCCTGTGAACTAAAGGTGATTTTTCATTTGGCTTACATGCATGTTTGACGCAGAAAACATTTTTTATGCTTAAGACTAAAAGCCTTTGACATAATGTAATTTGTGGATGTGTCTTTCTAAAATCTTCTAGCATAGACAAAACATGGTGTACTTCTTGAATATTGTGATGTCCTGTGTCTGTCATTTCATAGTGAATGTTTTTCTAAATAAATGCTGTGAGCATAAAAAATGTGTTGGTACTTTTTATTTGCTGCCTTTTTGTTGGGAATTTTAACAATGCAGAAAACGTGTTGATTTTTTTTCAGGACTTGGATGAGAAATAACGAGGCATCATGTCCTAAACAATACTAAACCTTTATTTTCTAGCAAGAGTGAAAAGAAACAAAGGCAACATTAAAATGAATAGTTTTTACACAAACTCACGACAACTGTGTGTCTGCAATATCAATAATAATAATAATAATAATAATAATATAATTTGAACCCAGGAAACATAATAAATTGTGACAAAGTGAGTTACAGTGAAGTTACCTTAATTTTTAAAGAGAAAGAGAAGGAGGGAGAGAAAAAAGGTCAGATGGAAAGGAATAAAATAAAAAGGATGGGCGTTAAAAAAAGAAAAGGAAAAGGCATCATGGGGAGGGGGGATGGGAGGGGAAGGACAAAGCTAAGAGGTACAGATGTCCATTCTGGGAAAGTAGCACCAAAAACATGAATGCCTCTTTTAACACTTCCCAAAATGTTCTCAGTTTATTCAAAATGCATGTCCTCTCAAAACAGCATCAAACACAAGATTCAGTACAACTAAAAAAATAAAATAAAAAATACAAGTGTAACAACGATGCTGTTGTCTAAGATCAGGGGTCAAAACCTTCTGCTGTACCTCAGCTTCAGGGTTTATTCCCAAAACAGAATTAAACCATAGCTTATCCAACTTCAATGACGGGGACTTTTTAAGTGAAATGAAACTGCAACTGCCTGCGCTCAGACAGGCTTCAGCTGAACTAGCATTTAATACAGTTTGGATAACATTAGCATACTGACTGACCTCAGAGACAACTCTAGACCAAAGAGACTCCTATGGTGGTAAGTCCCACATCGATTCAACAGTCTTTACATGTTCATGGGAAATGTTCCAGGGAAGGCGGAGAGACGGGTGAGACGGAAAAGAATAATTACAATGGGGGGAGATATGGCTGAGTTTGGGGTGAGACAGTGGAGTGTAGAAGAAGAGTCATTGCTCTGTTAGTGTCTGAATGTGTAAATGAGGAATGAGGAGGGGTGAACGGTACAGGGGGAGGGGGATGTCCTGCATCTTTCTATAACTTGACACTGTTTTCTGGCACAGAACCTTCTGTCCCCAAGTCCTACGACGGATCCGTTTGAACAGAGCTCCAGCGTCGACTACATCACAAAATCTGTCTAAAGCAAAGAAAAAGTTATTATGTAAGCATTAAAACCACATCCATTACTTGGATTAATGTTAAAGCAAAAGCAGGATAAAGGGGTGGGGGGGGTGGGGCATTTACCTCTGGGTGGGTCTGGACAGGTAAGTGAGGGAAGGGGCTGTGGCTGAGAGGACAGGTTTTCTTTGACTCTGAGGCATCCAGTGACCTCCCTCCTGCCCCCTCCCCAACACTGCTTCTGTGGCCCTTTCTCTTCCTTTTAGAGTCCTTGGGTCGACCACGTCCGGTTCGCCTCTGCTCTTCAAGCTCAATCTGGGAGACGAAGACAACGAGAACATTACAGATCAAAAAAGTGCTGTGTACTAAACTCAGCAACACTTGTATTAGCTTCATCCAAAAAACAGCAAAGGGATTAGTCAGACTTCAATTCTAGATATGACAGAAAATCATTCAACCACTGAGCTATCTACAGCCAGCATTGCCCACCCAAAGTGTTTACCAGCCCACCCCTATTTGAGAAAGAGGCCTATTGCTCTTTTGCAATTATTCCTAACCTGATAAGAATTGGGTAAGCTTTTGGGTAAGCCATATGTCTTTGGAAGCCCTGCTTATATTTTGTCATTTAATGCTTCAGGTTTATGTCCTTTTAATATCTTGCCCTTTAGAAGTAATTTAAAATGTCAGAATGTATTTTCCTGACCTGGATGAGTGTGTGCAAAGATTCTCTGGATGGAAGTGAAGCAGCTTGCAGGACTCTGTGGATGGGAAGTGTCTGGTCCAGAGACACCTCCAGCAGATCTCCTTCCAGCTGCAGCTCCTCCAGTTTGACCCTGGTGGCTGGTACAAGCTCCACTACCTGGCCTTTGAGCTGAGGCAGCAGGGGCATCAGAGACCCCACACCTGAACAGTGCACAGGAAGAAAACGTGCTCAGAGCTGAGGTCTGTGGTTTAACTTGCACATCTCACTGTTTGATGGTTACTTAGAAATGAGCACCATGTCTTACCTGTAACATTTGACTTTTTGCTGATGCCATTTTTACAGCCAACCTGTGGATCAACAAACAGTGATAAAAAAAAAGATTCAATTAAATAGGTTAATTTATAATAACAATAATACATGAAACAGGAATTTAACATTATTCATCCCATAAAAAAGATTAGACAAATAGAATCAGAGAAAGGTGTAAACCTGAGTGCCATTGGTTTCCTTGGTCTTCTTCTTAGGTGACTCCTCAGTCAGATCAATGACTCCTTCCTCTCCTTCCCCTCCATCGGAGTCCGATAAAACAATCACTGAACTCCCTTCTGTCCCCTTTTCCAAATCTTCCTCCTCCCCTTTCTCTGTGTCACAGTGGAGAGTTTCTTTGAGTTCTTGCAGCCTCTCGAGTGCCTCCTGCAGCTCAGGTGTCTCCAGTGCCTCCTTGGCTCGGCCCTGCCAGGTGATGGCCCTCTCTGTGAGACACTGCAGTGCTTCTCCTTCAGGCAGACGCACTGGTAGCCTCTGCAGAGCCACGAGCAACGCCAGGATCGTCTCCAGGCGTGGACGCCGCGACCGCTGGCATTGCGGACACAAGAAACGTGAGTCCCAGTCCCACCAGCAGAGGGGGTTCACTGGTGGTCCGGAGGTGGGGAGCAGGGAGGGGAAAGGAACGCAGCCGCCATGGAACCAGTCCTTACACAGATGGCAGCGCAGCTGAGGAGCACGAGGCTGACCTCCACAAACACACACCGACTGAGAAGGGTTGGTGCAGGTGTGGTTACTGTTACCGTTCTCTTTTACAGAGTTCTCTGATTGGCTGGATGTGTCCGTCTCCATGGCGTCGTCCCACCTCCCGTTCTCCTTGTCCTCGTTGCGAGTTGCGGTTTTAAATCCAGATTTACACATGTTGGATTGCTGTAACCTCAGTAGTGTCTCTTTCTCCTGGTGCTCCCCTTCTTTGAACGCCATCACCTGGAGATGAGACATACAAATCCAGTTCTCAATAAGAACGACTATCTATGCACAGAACAAAAATGTAAAAAGAAAGAAAGAAATCTTAAGAGAGAGCGATTAAAAATGATAATGATATCAAAAACTCACAATAGCTGCAGGGTCCCTCAGGTCGTGAGCAGAGAGGCCCAAAGTGTTGGTATCAGAATCATCTAAAGGATCATCCAACTGCTGCGTCTCACCTTGCCTCTCTCTCCTTTTTGCACACGGACATAATACCTGCAGGACAATAACGGAGTGTGACATAAGTGTACTGATACCTTGTTTTGCTGTTCAGTGTTGACAGAAATTTGATACAATTTCAGCTTTAACTTCTTATAATTTCTTTAGAGCTGCCTACCCTTTTTTAATTTGACTTTGTTAATATGTGATGCAAGAACAAGGTGGGACACAATCAAAGCAGAAAACCAACAAATCAACAAAAAATGGAAAACTAAAAAGTTGCCCACCTCTAGCAGACTGTGTGGACTGCTCTTCTTCAGGAAGGTCTTAGTGGCCTTGTCCCTCCAGGAGTGAGCGCTGGCTACCTGCAGCTCCAGCTGTCTCAGCTCTTGCATGAAAACGGGCAAGTCCCGTCCAATAGCCACCAGGCCCTCCAGGTCATCCAGGCATGGGTAATGCTCCCCATTCTACGACAGAAAAAGGAATCAATTATAATATTCCAAGAACAAAATGGCATAAGCACATAAGCATGTTTCGAATTGCCAGTTAAATCACAAAGTCAAATTTTTATTTTTGTCACCTGGATTTCCTCTAGGTCTGTCACCCAGGCTCGTGCTCGAGTGAGACAACCCTGCAGAGCCTGAATGTTGGGCAGCTTGACTGGAATAAGCTGGGCCTCATTTACTATGGCCTCCAGCGTGGAGAGAGGGTGCTTTTGCCTAGAAGAATGAAACCATGAGAAGGGACTGTTCTTTGAAACAAGATAAACTACTTGAGAAATGAGGACAACCCCTAAAGTAGGGGAAGTATGTAGAAGTGTTTATCTTACGATATGTTTGTCTTACCTTTGTTCGAGGCAGATCTGTGCTTTCTCCTCCCATCGTTCTGCGATCGTGAGCAGCTCCTGCAGCTCTGCCATGGCGGTCTCCACAGAAACACTCTGAGGTACGTTACAGCCTGCTTCCATCAGATTCCTCAGCACCTCCAACGTCACCTCCTGCCTCTCCCCTCCTTCAGTGCCCAGTGTTCGCCTCACCTCTTCCAGCCAATGGCCCTGCTCCTTTAGGCCCCGGAGTAAATCACACTCCGGCACCACAACAGGCAGCTTGGCCCCCTGCTCCAACAGAGTCTGCAACTGCTCAGCTGGTGGAGACTCCCTCCTCCAGTCTCTGTCACTGACCAGCGCTTGAGCTCGACTCTGGAATTCCTCCACGGTCTGCAGAACCGCCTTAAATAATAAACGAAAAAAAAAAAAAAAACATGATGCAGAGGTAAACCAAGTGTATTTTTATAATGTATGTTAATGGATAAAGTTAGAGAAATGACAAGCTTCTTGCTGCAGCTTCTTACCTGTACTCCCTCCAACTGGTCGATCACACAGGGCAGGTTTTGCATCGTCTCTACTAAAGATTTGAGCTCTGCCAACGTCATCTTACTTTCACTAAAAAAAATTAAAAAACAGTAACATGTGAGTGATTGTAACTGTGCACTGAATGTAGAAAAAAACCCTCAGTTTTTGTTCTGTCATACCTGCTCTTTGAGTTACTGAGGAGTTCAGAACTCGTCTGCTGACATCGTTCGATGTCTTTAACAACAGTGTTGAGTTTTCGCAGGAGTTCGTTGTCTGGAAACTTTCTTTCTACTGCTTCCTTCTTCAGCATCTCCAGATCATCAATTCCTGTAATTTAACAACCAGTGTTTGTTATTTCAAGATTGTCAGTTTCTGTTTAAATGCTTTGTAAAGGGTTTACGGTTGATCCATTCTTACCTATTTTATTTCCTTCTTCCTGCTCAAGAGCCTCTTTTACTCTGTTAGCCCAGGAATCAAAGGACTCAGATCGGACCTTTAATCGGTGTAACATGGCTAACAACTCGTCCAGGGTATATCTGTACCTGCACAGTGAGGGGATGACAAAAACATGTTAGCATAACAAATACATATCAAGCTAGTCAGAAAACATTATTATCCCTGTAAAGCATATGCACACACTCGTGGCTACACAAGACATACATACCTGAGGTAGAGTTTCTCAGTGGGGCAGTTGCACAGATCCTGAGTGTGGTAGAGACACACAAGTCGCTCGGGACAGTTTAAGCAGGCCAGAGCAGAGAGGAAGCATGTTGTCTTGCATTTATCACACTGTCTCTCATCATCAGGAAGCAGCTCAAAAGCTTCACGCTCTGCTTCAGTAATGCCCTGCAGGAAAAACACACAAACAATACAATATCCAATTACTAAAGCACAGAGCTCAACTGTACTGATGATGTTTCTTCATGTATAAAAAGAATGAATGTATAAACAGAGAAACAACAATCAGTGCGAGTTATTTCTGTCTCACCCTCTCCATTAAACCCTTCCGCAGCTTCCTCTCCTCTTGAACTATGATAAACATTTCCCGGTGTGTAGCTGCAGCCAGGTTGAGGTCCAGTTTCTCCGGGCTTGCGGCCATTTTACAGGTGAGTTCCTCGTGGGAGAACACACAATACCTCCTTAGACGACGGTAGTGCTCGATGCAGGAGCGTCCAGCAGGCAGCTGAGCGGGTCAGAGAAGACAGAAGGATGTTGATTATTGCAGTACTGTGAATGGTGTGAAAAGGAAAGCTGGAGACAGACAGTTGAAAGAGACGTACCCAGTCCGCAGTGCAGAAGTTAACAGCTTCAGCAAAATTATATCCCTGATTGAAGCCACTGTGATAAGCTCTGGGGAAGGTGATGACGAACTCACCAGCACACTGGTTGGTTCTCACAACCTGCGTATCAAAAACACAACGATTAATCACAGAGAACGTTTCATCAAACTAGATTTTCTGTTGTGTGATTTTGAGACACTGACCGGTACTCCGTGAGACATGAGGATATTGGGGTTCATGATGGTGACCAGCTGGTGCAGCAGGTCAGGTTGACACTCAAACAGCTCCGGTGTCAGCTTCTTCATCACCCCCTCAAGACGCTCGGCGGCCACAGAAGGAACGCCATACCAAGTCTTGGGTTCTCCCCTGCACATAATGAAAACAAAGGAAAGGTTTTAGTTTTTCACGACATAGCTGTATCTTTTTTGAAACTCTCTATTTTTTTTGTTTTTGGACAGCAGAGAATATGATAACAAACACAGGAAAACAGTTGAATTTCCTCTGCATTCTTCAGTTGTTGTTTTGTTTATATTAAGAACTGAGTACAGTTGGGAGAGAGAAAGTGTGCACGCAGAATACATTCCTATTATCCATCCTCCATGCTGCTATTGTTCAAGCCTACAACTACAAACTAACATCAAACCCACACCAAGCACAAGAATCATTTTGTACCAGTGGAGGTAGTTGATGGAGTAGCTCCAGTGATCCTCGATGTGCCAGCAGAACGCTGAGAACACCATGCCCACATAAAGCCACGGCACCTTCATCCCAGAGATGTCTCCATTAATGTGGCACAGGAGAGACTGCTCCAACACGGGCATCACGTTCAAGTTCCAGCCACTGCGGGCATATTCCTAACAAACACAGAAAACAGACAGCTCTGAAAATAAAGACTTTGACTGAAATGTTTTGATTAATAACTGACTGCAGGAACCACGTAAACAGGATTGCTTTATATACACAGTTCATGTAATTTGAATACATTACAAAATAATTAAGATTTTTACTCAAATAAAAACTAAATGACACTATTGACATTCTGTTGTCTACAGTACATTTATTGAAAACAATTTTTCCTAGTGTTGGTTTTTGTTTGGATTTGACTGATTCTTAATATTTTTTACAAACTGACCCAGATCAACTCCTGATTCAAATTCTAAACATAAAAACAAGAGCGGTGACAATAGCGGTCACTTTAGTTTCAGTTATCACTATCATGGTATTTTTTACAGCGTTAGGCAGGGATATGTTTGTCCATGCATGTCAAAACTGTTATAATAAAACACATTTCATGGGTTTGATTTGTTTTATTTGTGCATCATCTCTTTGTCTGTAATTCTGTTAGTATGCCGGCTTGTTTTCAACTTCCCAATGAAGGAAGAAAAAAATATTTGGAATATTTTCTGATGAAATAGAAAATTGAGTGCCGAATGAGCCTCCTGCAGTCATGACAGTGGATTTAATGTTTTTTTGGGGGAGATCAACACTTTACTTGAGCAGTTTTGAGAATTTTAACAATGAATGAAATTGAAGACTATTCAAGATTAGCTACAAAAGGTTAGTAAAAACACAACAATGTATGTACCTCCTCTTCCGTTGTGAGCTTCCTCTTGCCATTGTCCATCGGGAAGCCGCTGCCAAACTCTTTTGAGTGAATGTCGGCTCCGTATTCAACAGTCACGTCTTCCTCGATACTACTCACTAACCTCCAGAACTCTCTCTCCACGAGCTCAGTGGGAACCATCTACAAACGGGAACAACAGGCTGGAGATTAGTCTCTCATATTGTCAACAGTCAGCGCAGAGTCATGCCTCAAAGTAAATAGGTGACATCCTGCTGTATGTGTGCACACTTACATGGACAGGCATGTTGAAGTAATCTGCTTTGAAGGCGTCCGCCATTTCCCCAAAACTCTGCAGGCTGTATTCTCGTGTGGCCTGCTCAAAGCCAAACGCTTCTGAGGGTTTCTTGACCTCCTACAAAATTTAAATAGTGAGAATATCACAACAAAGATAAGTCTTGAGAGTTAAAACATTCTAAAAGCACTGTGAAATCTGGAATAAGAGTCATACAGTTAGTCCCACCAGACTCCTTTTTGAAAGGGTTAAAATAGTTTTACTTACCTCTGCCACACACTTTGGACATCTCCAATTGCCTTTGGGAGGATCAGTAAGCGGGGGCAGTAGACAGTATGTGTGGTAGTTATCATCACAGCCATCACATAACAAGAGTTTCTCATCATCATCTCCCCGGCCGCACATCCGACACACAAAAGAATCCACCTTTGAAGAAGGGAGAAGAAAAGCAGAGTGTGGTTACCTTTCACGAAAGCAGACAAACACACTGTCCTCTGAAGAGATTACATTCTAAAAAACATCAGACTGTGGGCAAAGTAAGTCGAGTAAAAGCTATTTAGAATCATTTGACTAAAGGTAGTTTACATTATGGAAATGTGGATGTCAATTTGAACTGCCCACCAGGTGCAACCTGTGGTCAACTTACACACTGTGGGTTGTTGAGGTTGCGTCTAAGCCTCATGGTCATTTTGGTAAAAGGTCCATCTTTATCATCTTCCTCATGTTTCTCTTTCCCATTCTCTTCCTCCGCTTCTTCTTTTTTCACTTCTGTTTTCACTATGAGGCTGGGGGGAGGCGGCTCGGGGCTTGATGTGCTTCCTTCACTCTTCTTCTCTGGAGCCTCCAGAGGCTCTGCTTTGACCGAGGTATCAGCAGGAGCAGGAGACAAATCCTCCTTGATGGTAACAGTTTGAGGAAGCTCATCTAAAAAGAAGAGAAAAGAGTTTTCAGAACAATTACATTTTTAGAGACGACAGCTACCGGTAGTCCTGATTGTGGTGCTCAAAACTGACGGCAAGTTCTCAAATATATTGACAATAAAAGTCAATAATAAATTCTACAGTCAATATATTTGACTGCAGGGTTTCCCCGACCATTCATTTGTTGTGGTGACCAACCATCACAATGTGACCGCCCACTAGCATAAGAATAAATGAAATAAATAGTGATTAAATGGAATTCATGTACACTCATTTCAGCTGAGAAATACATTTCCAGAATGCCTGAACAGTTTGCCGCTTGTGATTGGGTTGGCAGCCTACACTCTGCATGTAGCGACCCTTTGTTGACGAGGTGAATCATGCAGAATAAAACACTGATTTTCTCTGGATGCACCATCCCATTTAAATCGTATTTACTTCATATTCAGTCCCCTCATGTTAACAGCCTGTAACATGCTGACGTTTAGCATTGTAAATCATCTCACATATATGATAGTATCACTTTTAACCTTTAACTCTGTAAAGCACTTTGGTCAACCTTGGCTGTTTTAAATGTTCTATAGAAATAAAGGTGATTTGATTAGATTTTATATACTAACACATCAAAGGGGCAACTTTTTAATTTTTTTAGTCTGATAAGAAGTTATGTCTAACGTTTTGTTTTTTTTAAATTCCCATCCTAATTCATTTTTCCACGCTCAGGGCACTAACCTTTCTTCCTGAGGCCTTTGTCTCGTGCCACCAGTCCAAGTCCCATCATCTTCGGCCCTGCACCATAGATCTGTAGCTTCTTCAGCTCTGGGTTCTTCTCTATGTCCTCCTCTGTAGGTTCAGGCTGTGGACGAAAGCACATTTCAGTGACAAAGGCTTAAAAAGACGACAGCTACTCTCCAAAGCACACAGATCAAACCAAGTGTGTCGGCCAAATGCAGAGCAGACAGCTGAAAAACTTGAGAGCGCAGCAGTGCATCACAAGAAGGTTTACGCTCACTTAGAAAGTAAGGAAAAGTTAGGCTACGTCAAAGTGAGAGCTTAAAGAACAAGACCCACCACCAGAACACAAAGTCAACAGCAGTTGAAACCATCCAGTTGAGACAGGGCATCATTAAAAATGTGTTAATTGTTATTTTGGTTCTCATCAAAGCCTTCTATGATGTTCTTAGTATATTATTTTGGATGGGGAAGATGAGAAGAAGTCAAAAGAGAAAAGAGTTGTCATTTGTAGATCATAAGGTATTTTGTAAGATTGTTTAGTAAGAAGGCAAAAAAAATAAAAACAAACATCTTGCTAAGCACAACTGATCCACTATTTTATTAACCTTTTTCTGTCTTAGATGATTCTGGGGAATTATGACCTCTGAGGAGTGCTCAAGTCAAGTCATTTTATTATTATCAGCACGCTTCACTGTTCTTGTTTAAGTCGTATCCAGTCACCCATTATCTTTTGTGCCTTTTGATCTCCCAGCATCCCTGACTGCTCTCCTGCAGATCTGTTGCATGTCCCCCATAGAAACAGAATTCTTAAATCTGTTTTATCTTTTACTCCCACCTAATATCTCAGGTCATGCGTGCTGTTACAAGTGATAACAATGCATCACAAGTTTTGCATAAACATATCATTCGTTAATAGTTAGCTTACATCGTCAAAGCATTTTTATCTGTCTCTAATGTGATCAGATTTTTTGGGTCAGAGTTATTTCCTGTTTGGATCACATGTAAAACTTAATTAAATCTGAAGTGCCGCACCGCATGCGGGCCACACTGAAAGCAGCAAGAAGACCACGTGCACTTGTTTGTTTTTTTAAAAACCAAATCTTGCTTTGTATTTACCGCCTACTTGAACACAGCCTTCAGCTGCTGTGAATTATGTTTTCTTGACTTCAGTTCAACTTCATCTGGCTTCACACAGTGTTCTCTTTACTGAGCTGCTTCAATCCCCCCCAAAAGAACACTGTTTACAGTAAACTGCAATGAGACTTCTGTATCTTAAGGTGTGAGACATTTGGCTGAAACAATGTTGTAGGGAAAACTTTGTCACCCTGACGTCATACCTTTCAGTACATTTAAGAAAAAGCTAAAGACCCAGCTCTTTCATAAATACCTAAGACCTTAATGATGATGATGACGATGGTTTTGATATTATTGATGATGATGATGACGATAATGACGATGGTTTTGTTTGATAACATCCATTAATGATGGTTTCTATGCTGATTAGAACTCAAGAACAACCGTCGTGTTGTGCATTGCCTGTCCTTTCTTTTGCTCTTTTTTTCCCCTCAAATTTTCAAATCACAGAATCAGTTTTATTGTTCCAAGTTTTGTAACACTAGTTATAGTCTGTCAGCCTTATGATTGCAAACAGAACACATACGTCATGTGTATGTGACTGTAGGTGGACATGGAGAAGGTCATAAATCATAAAAACACTTAGAAGCAGGAGTCAAATGATTCCCGACTCCTGCCCTGGAAGTTGTTTAACATCCATTCAAGATGCTTTCACACCACCAGTTTGGCTCAAATCTGAATGGATAAAAATCTATTATATAAACACTTTCTCTACTCAGGTGTGTGGTCTGCGGTGTCTCAACACAATGTGAATTCACACACAGCAGAGACTTATTTATACAATGCCATTGCAACATTGCAAGAGCCAATTAGAGCACAAAGGCTTAATACCAAGAGACGTTCAAGAGTTTCAAATAGAGGACAAAGGAAGAAGCATGTTTGTTTCTAAATCTGTCTGTATCGGTTTCAGTTCCGTTATTCTCTGTATTTTTGCATAAATAAAAACAGGTGCTTTGTCCTGGCATACTGTCTGTGCCGACAAGAGGAGGACTCAAGTGAGACGGGGATTAAAAACAGATTACAGGGCATAGCTCAAAGCATGGCTTGGTAGAGAGGAGAGGGCAGTAAAACTTAGAGACTGACAGTTAAAACAAAATGATTTCTTAAGACTTCAATGTAGCTCAGTCCATCACCTGACGATACACCTCAAGAAGTAAAAACCCATCAAACTAAGAATAAGTTCTTCTGTGAGTGCACTCTAAAGAAAACTCATGCAGCCACACTGTTAGCTGCTGAATTAAGCAGACAGCAAGGCAAGCCGGCAAAAGTGCATAAGCACACAGACAGCCAAGCAACAAAGCGTTTGAAGCCAAGTACAACCAGAGACAAAGAGCATGGGTGAAAGGGAGAAAGTAAGAGAACCTGGGAGAAAGTATGTTTGGTATTTGGGATACATTGAAAGTTTCTTCAAGAGCCCTCAGTGAACTGTGACATTTAGGATCCCTTTAAAAAAAACCACGGCCCAAAAACACCTTTGTCCAACATAAGACTGCACAGTGTATTTTTATTAACAGTCCATGGGGTATAATCATGAGGAACAAAATGTTTCATAACAAAAAGTCAGCAGCTTGGGGAATCTCACTGTGTATGGTGTCTGTTCTAGAGTTTGAAAATGTGAAACATGGCCATCATGTTTACAACAATCAGGAAGCTACTGCCACTCCTACATTGCTTAATGTAATCCCTTTGAATGCATGTTAATGAAAATATTTTAGTGGTTAGTTAGGATAACAAGAAGAAAATCTAGACAACTTCAGAAGGGGGCTCAAGTGGTCGAGGAAAAAAGCAGGAAGAGAGCAGGGGAGGGCAGAAGGTGAGCTTATATGCTCACGAGGCAGTACCGCAGAGATGAGTTCAGAGCCAGTGGTGAGAGGATGGGGGGCCAGATCCTCTGGACCCTGCAAGGGGAGACAACAACAGCAACAATAAACTGAGACAAGAGGAAATTAGGAGATGAGAGAGGAAGGGAGTGAGCCTGGAGGGCACAGAGCCAGCAGCTGTAGGAAAAGGGACACATCATGAGACAAAGGTCACAATAGACGTGAGACATGGGACGTGTGACGGTCCAAAAGGAAACGATGTGGATCTAGATATTAATTGTTGCCTTTCAACTTTGGACAGGTGTGCAGCCTCAGAGGCCAGTATGTTGCCAGACCATTGTAAATGACTCTCATTATTTTTTAAAGCTATGCCATTGTAAAAATGCTTTTGTATTCAACAGAACTGTTTCTTTTATCTCTGCTGTGACCTAGAAAGATACTGTCCTGAAAGCTGAAAGAGTTCTAGATTGGTAACCTGGCATGCCAAGGCATTAAATATCCAGGTGTAAGTGATCAATTGAGATCTCCTCACTTTTGTAAATTAAGTTTAACTGCTAAAACAAACAATTTCAGCCAGAATGCTTGAAAATGTGTTCACTGGTAATATAAATAATAGTTAATAATAATAAATAAAACAAATGAGCAAACAAATTATTGCACGAAAGCTCTTATGAGTAGTAGTTGCATTGATCTTTTTATTTTTATCTGTACGAATTTCAGTCCTGTTTTTGTCAAGTCAGCAAATAAATGCATATGCAAAAAATGTGTTGCAGATATGGTGAAATAACTGGAATCCACTGTCATGTATGAAGTACTTTAGAAAGAACATTTTATGCTACTTTTATATTTTAAAAATATTATAAATATTTAAGATAATAATAACGGAAAGTGTATGTTACAAGCTAATCATCAATAGCTTACATGGAGCAAGCATATGATAACATACTTTAGGCTGTTCCACAACTTTAACTGCATGTTTGTAGATAATGTAAAAAACAGCTGGGTGTCTACCTGTGAGATGAAAGGAAGTGGAAAAAACACAAAGCAGGGAGCAAAAACAGCAAAGATAAGCAAAGCGGCATGGAGAGTTAGCAAGCTGGGATGCGCTCTAAGTGCACTTTTAGATCTTCCAGATACTAGCGACACTGTGACCAAAGTAAAAGAGCACATGGATGAGCACAGTTAACAAGAAGCGTGTGAGCTTTGACTTTCTGTTCGTGTGTCATGATGGAAGCTAGGATGTTATTCATGTGAGAAACTAAACCATGTTTATAAACAAGTGACTCAAAAACTTCATGTTTGCTGTTCAACCAACAAAGAAAATAAGTATAAATCTTATGAACAATAAGGTTTGATGTCCTGAAAATAAGCCTGCATATTCATTTTGATTACAACATAAGAAAACAGTGTAGTTACAATGAAACAGAGATTAGAAGTCTACAATTAAAAAAAACATAACTGATGAGGTTAAACAGCCAACTACCTGGTATTTAAAATCTTCTGCAGGTTGATATTCAGATTTTTCAGTGCCACTGTTGCATCAAATTCCTCTTTGACAGATTATCTTCAACAAACCCACACAGTTTTTTTGGTATTTCAAAGTAACCATGGAAACAACATTTTTATTTTTATATTATTATTCATGTTCCTCGGCTGAGGCATCAAGGCAACACAGAAATGTGAACCAGGACATTACAACCCACTGACCAGGTGTATTCAGTGTAGGGTTACTGGGAAGAGAGTTATGCAAATGAATGGAATGTCACTCACATCAGGCTGGCAGCGGTTCGCTCTGCGTCCGTAACTGCTCATTTTGGATGGCTGCACAGACTGTCGCAGGGGGATGGAGTGTGGCTTGTACTCTTTATCCACATCCTCACCATCATAGTGCTTTGGCTTACAATGCTGGAAATGATGTTAAAGAAGAGAATATACATGAAAACCTTTATAAACACCCGCTCAGCTCCAAAATAAATTGAAGACTTGAAATGCTATCACCCCTGGTTACACTACAGGAGGAAATAAGAGCGTGTAGATAGATACCGGCATGCTGGCACCAGACTGGAACATTTCAAAGGGGTAGACGATCCTCTCGTAGTGCGAGCGCAGCAGAGAGCCAATGTTCTTGCCTGGAGGGTAGCCAAGCCTTTGGGCAACACGAGCCCAGCGCCGTTCCTTACAAACCATCTCAAAACCTCCTTCATCGGTCACAATCTGGAACAGGAAAGTATTCCATCCAGTAAGAAATTAAATCCTACGTTTATTGATCAACATATTTTTTAAGTTCAAGACGTTACATTAGTATTTACCTTAGACAGGCTGTACAGATCAAGGATGCGACGTTCAATATGTGGAATTTTCAAGGAAGAAGCCTGGATCTCCCAAAACCTGGCAATGCGGTCCAAATAATTCAGCTTCACTCTGGTCTCCGCCTAAAATAGGATTCACAAGGGACATGATTGATAGTATGACAAGGTCCAGTCACATATTTAACTGTCTTTCATCAATGTGCAACTTTTAAGAATATGTTTTTTTTTACCTCCAACTCATTGAGCCTCTGGATACGAGGTGTGAAGCGGAAAGTATCCAGCTCCACTGAAAACGGTGGCTGCCAGTCCTGTTGGAGGGTAAAAACATGCTATCAAACATCAAAGACTTCAGGATTGAAAAATGTTGTCAAGAGCAAAGGGAGGTGAAACTTTCATTCAACCCCTTTAAACGCATGCCTCCTCACCAATCACTAGAGATATTCCAAGGAGCTACTTTCCTATTCGGCTAAACAGAAATCTAAAATCCAGACTTACGGACCAATTTAAAGGTATGAAAACACTCATTAAATAATTAAAATTGTGAACAATCACCTGAATGTGGTAACGCCTGACTCGCCTGGTTGATATGCCAGTTTAACTTGGCACAGTCTGTATACAACTTTTTCCTCAATATTCTAGATCAAACTACTGCTCCTATAGGATGCTATCCGTGTTTGTTTACATCCTGGTAGAAGAGCAGGCTACAGCCCCCGCTAGTGGCCTATACCGATAAGATGTTAAAACTCGGCTTGACTCTGCTGTAGTTGGATGTATCAGCAAGGGTGAGAAGGCTGAGGTGGGCGACCGTCACATTGTGCAACTCAACATGACAAAGACCAAGGACCTGATTTTGGATCAGAGGAGGAAAAAGGCATCCCTACAATTCAAGCATTGGCAGATATTTACTTGTGGAGGTCGAATCTTGCAGATTCCAGACTTCTCTGCAATTGGCCGTATCTTGGCGATGTAGCCCAGGGGATCCAGAAACTCCTCCCATGATGGCTCAAAAACTGGACACTCCGGAGGAGGCACAAAGTCTTCCCCTTCCATTGCCCTGAAAAATAAGAATGAACAAAGCAAGACAAGTTATTTAACTGTGGTAGACTCACCAAAGGGCACGACAGCATCAATAAAGCATCATCGAAAGCACAATACTCTTACATTTAATTCTCAATTACCTCAAGATACTTTGGCACAGTTAACATTGATGTGAAGAAAGTTATAGGAAAACAATAATTTCTGAAGTTTGTTTACTGTACAGCAGCGGTCTTTAGAAATGACATTTACTCGACAAAACCATAAATGTTCCAAAGTTAAAGAACTGATGAATAAGGAACATTACAGCAGATTATACATTTGTGACAAAAGGCTATTATATTTGTTTACTCTTTCAAAATATTTGATTTATCCTAGCACAGGAGTTCAACAGCCTCAGTTTCAAATAGAAGGTAGTTAGTTCCTCTTCCAAATTTCATTGTATATAATTTACATAAGTACTTTTCATAAACATCCATAAGAGGCATGGGGATTCACAGGATGAGGGTTTTTTTTTTTTTTTCACTCAAGAGTGGTCCTTGTTCAAAAACCCCTCCCCCAACTCCAGACACAACAAAACAAATGCCCATGATATTGAGAATCAACAAGGCAAAAGGGAGGGGGGCAAAAGTTTTGCAAAGCACCACGCTTTATCAGCTGTGGAACAGAACATCAAACACAACAAAAATAAATATAGAAATTATTGCAACATTTTTTTTTTTAGTGTAAGCACTTGAGCAATAGGCACTGATTTAAAAAAAGACCTGTTCAAAGTGAAGACAAACATGTTTTTTTTTCTTCCCCCAGAATACTTCTTATTGAAGAAAAGTGTATCAAACTCAACACCCCACATGCTTCACTTCAGTGTCAAATATCTAATTAACCTGATTTCTTCATGAGCTTCCAGGCGAACAATGGCGTGGAGGGCCATGAACCCTGAAGGTATAGAAGGCCATAAAGGCATCACCACTCACAAGTGGGTAGATTAATCAACAACCTTTTTTTGAAACACACATAATAAGCACATTGTGTAAACAAAACAAAAAGATGTTACCTTACATCTTGTAAATACAACTCAAAAGTGTATATAAATGTTAGCCAGCAACTATTAGCGAGAGCTTACCTTACCAGCGAAAGTCACAACATTCAATTAAAGAAAGGAAAGCATCTCTAATTCAATCATTTATAATGTGCTGGCTATCTTAAGTGTCATTCTTGTGTCTTCTTTGGGCAATCGTGGAAGTCAATTTGCATCCATTGTTCGTGCTATTAAAGAGGTACAGCCGCTTGGCAGCTATCGTTAGCAACGAGGCCTCCAGACCGAAAAAGATCGCTTTACACGGCTTCAGGAAACTAGCACCGCTGAGCTAACAGAGTGTAAGTCAACATTTTAACCTTACATAGCGGAGCTGGCAACACGCTAAACATATGTCACCTGTTTGCAACAAAAAATAAATAAATGCCACATGCAGTTATTTGTTTATCATTTCATACTACAATGCCTCGCTGCATTCAAGTTGACTGACCGAAGACACCTCGATGTCCCGGGGTATGAGTGGGGCAAGTGGCCGCTCTCTCCTTCCTCTGTTGTTGTGATGACTGGCGGTTAGCTTAACGTTTGGCCAAAACTGTTCGGTCCAGTTGGCCTTGCTACCGTTGCTAGCCGACCCCGTTTTTCCTCAGCCTCAGGTATCCATACACTCCGTTATGGTTCAACGCAGTGATGGCAGAGGTTCGTTTAACAGCAAAACGAGAGTCTTAAACTTTATCAATTATGTCGTTTATCGATCATTTTTCCGACCACTATCATCATCACTCTTCTTCAGGCCATCCTATCTTTCTTGACGAGACGCCATCTTAGTTTTTTTTTTTTTTTTTTTTTTTTTCTCTCTCACGACCGAAGCACCACCTCAAATCTTCACTTGCGCGTCCGTCACGTTTACTCCCTGAAAGTAGTCCCCACGTACGCAATCACAAGTCTGATAATTAAATTAAACTGCGACAGGGTTCGGTACGTACAGACAAAACCTAGTGGAATTAGTACATTTAAAACCTTTATATTGCAGTGGTAATTTAGGATGCTGAAATCGAGGCTCTTAAGAATAAGGTATATTTTTAAAATATAGCCTACTGTAATTTAGTACTCATGTAGCCTACTGGGACATTTTCAAACCATTGCAATATCATCGGTTTCTTACCTTTGTTTCCAGTTAAATAAGCAGTGACGTAAGCGGTGACATATGGAATTTACACAACACTTCAGTTTAGGTAATGTTGCGTAATTTTAACGCGGAGCCTAATTTCCGGATTAACATGCAACTCGTTTCCTAATAGCGCTTGTTTCCAAATCACACTGGCCATTCAATGTATTTGAGTTGAGCAAGACTTATCTAACTGCCCATTTAACGCTGCAGAACAAGAGACAATGATGGACAGCTAAAGCTGCATTTCCACCATAAGTACCCAGGACTTTTAGTTCCAGGGTCTTCTTGCCAAGAGATTAACAGCCCCACCGAGAAAGTCCGACCCCTA
Organism: Labrus bergylta; assembly: GCF_963930695.1. Lineage (NCBI taxonomy): Eukaryota > Metazoa > Chordata > Actinopteri > Labriformes > Labridae > Labrus > Labrus bergylta. Next base: position 7,702,874 of record NC_089206.1, on the reverse strand, counting down.
TAAGGACATTTTTGGAGATTAAGATTAAGATTTACCTTTATTGATCCACACAAGGGGAAATTTCTGTTTTTACACTCTGTAGTCATGCAACACACACACATGCACTAATGGAGAGATGTCAGAGTGACAGAGCTGACCACAGCGGGCGCTCCTGGGGAGGGGGTTTGGTGCCTTACTCAAGGGCACCTCGGCAGTGCTCAGGACACAATCTGGCACCTCTCCAGCTACCAGACCAACTTCCATACTTGGTCCACGCTGGGACTTGAATCAGCAACCCTCTGGTTCCCAACTCAAGTCCCTAGAGACTGAGCTACTACCGCCTCCGTCTTAAAGTCTTGCACCACATTTTATTTATTGACTTTAAGATTCATTTTGGGGTTTTGCCTTAATTCGATAGGGCAGTGTATAGAGTTGGTGATCAGGAAGAGAATGGGATATGACATGGGAGAGGAGCCACAGGTCAGACTTGAACTTGGGCCGCCTGCTTGGAGGGCTTTTACCTCATTACATGGGGTGCATCCTAACCTGCTTTCTAAGTCATCTGCGTTCCTCAAACTTTTATTTTAAATATCTATGTCCCTTACTGGTAAGAGCTGATATGCAAGAATCCTACAGGTCATCACTTAGACTAAATCAATTACATTCTTAAAAAAAAAGAACCTCATATGATGACTGATGTGCTTATTTGAGTTGTGTAATAGTGACAGATGTTTGTGGTGTAAGAACTGGACACGTAGACACAGGCACTGCAAGGACACTTTAATTTATCAGAAGCAATAAATATTCACATCTCAGTTCTCTATTCTTTCAGTACACATAATACATACACAAAGGAAAAATTGAAATCATTTGTTTTAAATGATATCAATAAGTGCACTGACATATACACTTTTTAGGCTTCAATTTATAGCACAAAAACTCATTCTCTCACCTTCAGTCTTAAATAATAAGAAACGAAAAAAAAAAGTCAATAATTCTTTTGGCCAACATCACCTCTGCACCCCCCCTCCCCCTTTGTTATGTACACACTTAGTGGCACTCACATGCACACACCTGAATACAGAATGGGAAGTGTTCATCCCATAGTTATGATAAGAAGCCTATGTATAGTATATTCTGTACATTCAGGTTTATACAATACAATCTATTCAATAAGTGCAGATATATTCATGCAAGAAGAGCCAAAAAAGACACACTTAAAAAGAAAGGCTAGCCAACACATACTTTTAAAATCTTCATCTGACATTCTTGACTATCTCCAAACCTCCTTGAAATCCTTTCTTGAGGATTCAGATCTCGTTCAACTTTGACATCTTTTTGGGTAGCTTGTTCCTCTGACTTTTTTTTTCTTTCTCAACAGCCATTCTTTCTCCCCTAAAATCAGAAAGACATGTAGTTTTCCCTTTGGGATGAACGGCACCGATGGCATCAGTACTCAGTCACAACCTCAAAAAATGCTGTAGCAAAAGGGGCATCATAGAAAAAAAGAATGAACCTGCAGGGTTTTTTTTTTTTTAACACTTTTGACTTTTTTTGTGTTTAAACAATAAGCGCTCAACAGCACTGATGTTATACGATATCTTTAAAAGTGGCTGAAGAGGGAGGATAAGAAGGCCATTTCTGACTTATGACATCACATGTGCAAAACCACAAAACCTCATGTAAAAAAAAAAAAAAAAACGTGCTTCTTCAAAACAGAAAAAAAAAAACAAATGACAAAATCTCATTGCTGCAAAGAGGCGAGCATCGATGCTGTATAGTGATGAAGAAATGGCATTATCAAGGGCCTTTTTCTCATTTTCCACAACCCTAATAAAAGCCCTTTTCCAAGACTACGAGCCTCAAAAATGTCATAAATTAAACAGTAACTCAGATCCATTGTAAATTCAAGTTCTGTTAATTGCCCCATTTAAGAGATTGTGCCTATTGCTCACATCAAACAAAACAGAAAAGGAGGAATAATGTTGGTGTTCAAATCAACGTAAACAAAACAAAACCCCAGTCATTATTTTGAACAATCAATAATACTAATAATTAAAAGGATGAACTAATGGGAACCATGGTACTATGGAAATAAATCACACTTCACATATCGGAACCCTCTGGTGGCTGTGGCAAACTGAGGGAATTTATATGTGCATATACTCTCTATAACCATGTACGAACATCTGCTGATATAATTAATCACTGATCAAAACAAATATTGGACAATATTCATCATACTCATAGCAGGTATTATAATATCGATAAAACAGCAAAAAGCTTCAGAAACATTCAAAATATATGATTGATTGTATCATTAATTTCCCATAACCCACAAGGAATGCATTATAAAGCCAGGTGGATCCTGTTGACATGTAAAAGACCATTAAGCAAAAAGACTGTCAGGAAACCGTGCACTGGTTTTAGAAGTTTAAGACAAAGCAACATATCTGAGGTTCTTTTTTTTTTTTTAGAAAAAAAAAAAAAGATGCCTATCAGCAAAGCAGAACCTGCAGGAATAGACGGAGACATCATGAAGCCAGGAAAATTATTGCAAAGTCAAAGGACATTTTTTGCAACTCTCTGCTTTTCTCAATGGCAAACTGCGTTGAAATGCAGTCAGTGGGTTTAGTCTTTATTTACATCCCCATGTAAGCAGCTCAACATATATGGTCTCTGTATTTCCAGTGTCACATTATCACATTTTGGTACTTTACATGAATATAGTCTCAATTAGACTCAACAAGACTTGAAACATTTTAAACTGAGGCAATATACTTAGATATAGATTTAGTTTCATCTTAAATTATATGGCTATAGACTTTCTTTGACATTATGTGCAGAAATGTGAGGAGTGTTTGTCCATATCTGTGTGCAGGTTCCACTGATGTGTGCACATGCTATTCTAACTCTTGCTGTGCTTTATGTGTCCATCTACATGTGTGGGAAACGGAGGTGAAAGTAACAGAGACGAAGCAAACTGCGTTTCCTCTTGTCACTCGCGCTGCTGCTGTTACTTTCTGTCCTGGCAGACTTGGATCTGGCTCTTGCTCTGCCAACCTCCTCCACTCTGTAATCTGACCTGTGACCCCTGGGTCCCGACACTCTGCTCACACCACGGTGCTTATCCGGTTGATAGGTTTGGATTTGGAGCTGTTGCCCCCTGTACCTGTCGCTCCAGCCCCCGTCACCTGCGGCCCCTGCTGAGGCTGCACGGGGTGCTGGGGGGGGTGAGGGGAGAGTGGTGTAAGAGGGGTAAGGGGGGACGAAGGGGGGGGTAAAGGGGAGTGTGGTGGGGGAGGGGGGATGGAAGAGAGAGGAGGGTACTGGGGCAGATACGGGGCGGCGGTGGCAGCGTGATGTGCATTGACGGTAGCGGACGGTAGGTTGTGGGGCAGAGTGCCGAATATAAAGTGTGTTTGGTGGGTGGAATGGCTGCCTGGGTGTGGTGTGTGAACGTGTCCGGGGTGGGTTTGGGAGTGTGCGTGTGGGTGCGGGTGGGAGTGAGACAGGGTTAGTGGTAGTTTGGTACCAGGGCCGCCGCCCCCTCTGATAGAGTGTGTGGGCTGCGCGTGGTACAGGGCGAACTGTGGGTTCTGGGAATGTTGGGAGAGAGGAGAAAGGGGGGGGGGACACCCCACCACCATGTTGGTGTAACGACCCGCAAGGCCATGCTGGGAAAGCTGGGAGAGATGGGCCAGCTGCGGGTGCTGAGTATGTGGGGGGCCAAGCGGTGGCCGACAGGGTAGTGGGCCTCGCTGTATAGTATGAGGAACCATACCTTGCAGTGGAGGAGGGACAGTTTGGACGTGGTAACGATGGTGATGGTAGTAAGGTGGTGGAGGCTGCACGGTTCCCACGTGACAGTACTGTGCGTGCAATGCCTGGATCTTGGAGGGTCCCCCGTCCATCTGGCACAGAGATGAAGGGGAGAGAGGAGGGGGCCCTCCTGTAGTCGGTGGGGGGACAGGCGCGGGGAAGGGTGGCCCCGGTGGAATAAGAGGGCCTGGTGGTTTGGCGCGTTTGCTGCCGAAAAGGGATCCCAGGAAAGAGCTGCTGTTGTTGTTGCTGCTGCTCCCCCCAGGGCCACTCCCCACTCCTGTTCTCTCTACACTGCTGGAGACTCCCCCAACTCCTGTCCCAGCAGTGGTATGTTGCTGCCCCGGCCCACCCCCCACCCCCGTTCCGGGGCTCAGGATGGGGCGGTGGGGCCGGAAGTCTTCTGTTCCATAGCAGCCAGGCATCACACCTGGCATCGGGTAGCGCTGATGAGGCTGAGGACTGTTAATGATGGAGCCCTGGGAGGATAGAGCATCATCATGCTTTAGAAAAATCACTGGATGATTCAAATTCTGTTTCCAATTACATCTTCACACCAGACATATTTGTATCTGGAGGTAACAAACATGCTGGGGGAAAGAATGACAACACAAAACGAAGCAACAGGTGTAAGTGCAAGACAAGTACATGTGGACACGGGCGCATGCTTGTACACATGCACACCATCTAAGTATATGCACAATCAGTGTTTACACAGTGGGCATGTATTGGAAGATGTAGCATCACTGAGGGGGAAAACATGTATATTAGCATGGCCACATCAAGTCTTTAAGACTTACTTCCATGGTACTGTCCAGAGAACCAACACTGTTGCTGCGACCACGTTTCCCTGCACCCCACCAGGAAGAGTCAGGTTAACAAAGAGTGGAAGATTTGAATGTTTGCACAATTTCAAAAAAGAGAAAAGCTTCAGAGCAGTGTCTCACTGACAGCAAGAAAGAGGAAAAGGATGCAGCAATAGTTTAACTCTCACTTTAGAAGCTGTGCTCCCCCAATTCAAACCCTGGTAACAGGAAGGAAATAGGATTGCCCCCCATCTCTGAGGTTCTGTTGACTCACCTGTGTCCGATAGGTCCCTGAGAGAAGAGCTGAGCCCTGAGCGTTTGAGACCCTCGCAGTTGTCGTCAAAACTTGTCCTTCCCATGGTGCCATTCACCACATCGCTCTTCAAACCTACACCTCCTCCAACCACTCCTCCAGTGAGCAGACTGGGCCGCATCACACCTTTCTGCTTCTCCAACTCAGCTGGAAATAAACAGAAAGGTCACAGGGGAATTCAAAATCAGAAGGATGTGATGAATAAGACTAAACCATATTCGAATACCATCAGCTTTTTTTTTTAACTAAAACCCCATTTCGGAAACCTTTAAATATAAGCATACACACTAAAAACTATGATTTCTAGCAACGACCAGCAGATGGAGTGCTTACATTCAACTCTGTATTTCTCCATCTCCTGTACTTCAGCAACACTCTCCCTGAGGTCGCTCACAAAGCGGGTGCGGTCCTGTTGACTGGGTGCCATAAAGACGATAAGAACCTTCCTCTCCCCGCCCAGGACCGCTGAGGTCAGGCGGATACCATGAGGGTAGTCTGAGAGATTTCAACAGATAAAAACCCACACTTAATATTCATAGAGGCAAATTAGGAAATCATTGAAATGTATAAAAAAGAAAACGGGTCTCTTACAGGAGTTCTGAAACATGTGCACTTGCATCTCAACCAAAGGAAAAGATTGTCTGAAACTGTAAGTCACTGAGGTTTTCTTCTTCTGGAATATTTTGGTCACCTGATACACAACATAAATGGGTTGTTAATATTTAACAAGACTTTTTTTTTTTTTTTTTTAATGAGCTGGCTTATTTGTCTTCCTTGCCTTAAAAAAAAAAAACAATAAATCTGAGTCTTACCACCAGAAGGTCGTTAAAGAGGAAGACCTCTCGCTGGTGCACTCCTGTCCTCTGAGGTCTGTTGGGGTCAGGGACCTCGTACAGCTGGCAGCAACACACCAGCCGACGATGTGGAAGGGACAGCACCTACATAGACAAATACAGAACAAAACGATTAGCTTTGTAATAGTAGCTACTGTGAACTATATTAAAAGCTCTTCATGTTGCTCGGCATTCGGCTACAACACTCACAGGTTTCTTTCCCACAATGACTCTCTCTACCGCCTGCACTTGGGACACATGGTCGTCGTTGGTCCGCAGCTCCCATTTCTGTATCCGCTGATAGATGCCAACCAGCAGGTCCCTGGGTATATCCTGACCGTTGTCAACTCCTTTGGTGGAGACAGGGAGAGATAAGGTTTTGTTAAATGATGACAATCAAAGATGCACTGGACAGAGCACAAATTAAACAGTGTGATGAATCTTAATGGATTTATAATTTTCATGAGAAGGAGGACAAAAAACACATTTGAAAGCTTATCACTACTTAAAGTCATACTAAAATCAAGTCATCGTTTGTTGCAGGTGTTTAATGTCAGTGTATTTATTAAATGAAGGTTTCTATAAAAAAAAAAAAAGATTTTGTTAGAAAGTATCAGAAACATTTTAGTTCAAGGGGAATGTTTGTTTGAGCTGGCAGGCTTTCAGACAGACTGTGTTACACAGTGGGAACAGACACACAAAGTAAACAAACTCACACTGTAGCCTTCGTGTCATAGGCAGACATCATGATGTTAAAGTTATACTTAGATAGTAGACTATCTAGTACTGAAGGAACTGGATTGACCTACACAGAGACCTGACCTAAACCCTTAAACAACCTTTGAGAGGAAACATAACGCTGAATGCGAGCCAAACATCATTACCTGACCTGACTCGTCAAACATCATTACCTGACCTGACTCGTCAAACATCATTCGCTGACCTCAGAAATTCTCTTTTTGGCTTAAAGCTACAGAGGGGTCCAACTGAATATTAACATTTTAAAATGGGATGTCCAGCAAGCCTGAATGGTCAGTTGTCCACCGACCTTTGGTCTTATAGTGTAATTTAGCTGGAAACTTGAGAGGGAGAGTTAATTTTGGTTATAAGTCAAAGCTTGTGGCTCTTGTGTTGAGGAGCAGGCTGCTGACCCGCTCAGTATGACTCTCTGCTTTGCCTATCGGGTCAGCTGTGGCTCAGCGGTACAGTCGGATGTCTCTCAAACAGAAGGTCGGGGGTTCAATCCCCAGCAACATGTCCGATTTGTCCTTGGGCAAGACACTTAACCTCAAGTTGCTCCTGCTGCTTCGTCAACAGCATATGAATGTGTATGAATACATTAGGTAATACTGATGGACACATACAGTCGCAGCCTCTGCCATCAGTGTGTGAATGGGTAGGTTTGACCTGCAGTGTAAAAGTGCTTTGAGTAGTCAGAAGACCAGAAAGCACTGTACAAGCTCAAGTCCATTTATCATTATCTATGGTAAACAGACTTGACTGTCTTATGTATAAATGAATGCCCTGTGTTATAACAAGGTTTCCATTTGTAAGAAGATATTTGATATTGAAGTCACTGGTCAAAAAGAAGGCGACTAAAAGAAGGGGAGCTATTGTATTGACATAAATTCCTCCCTTTGCTTTATAATTTAACACATGACACAAGATAACACAGACCATGTCATTTGAGAAGTAGAAACTGTATGTGTGTTGTAACACAAAAAAAAATACATTTTTATTTCAGTGCGACTTGAATCTACCTCAATACTGATCTTATTCAGTATAAGCTTAAAATTATAATTACCTCTCAAATTCTTGATGAAGTCCTCTAGTTTCATTTTCCTCTCAGCTTTGACATTTGGACTGTACATGTCTGTGTTGAGGAGGATTATGGCAAAAGCCAAAATGAAGATGGTGTCCGGGTTCTGGAACTGCCGAACCAGGGTCGGGTTACACACACAGTATCTCTGACTGCAAGGAGACACAGAGACACATGTTCAAACATTAACACCATATGGACAGTTGCTAAAATTAAATTAATATGAACTCGTCCATCACATTCACAAACCTGAAAGCCTCAATGAGCCTCTCCACTTTTTGGGCTTCTCCTTGAACTTTAATCTGAGCCTGGAATTTCCTGAGAGCATCATCCAGGTCCATACCTGAGAAGTCCATCTCATCCACCACACAGCTGGAACAAAAGACACAAGCGGTGCCAGTCTAACCTATAGTACTGCAAAGCATGGACTTGCAGAAACATTACACAGAAGTGCTTTGTGTTTGGATCAACGTTTTCTCTTCCTTAATATACAGATTTAGTTTTTCTGTCAATCCAAATACTCACTCTAAGACATCTTTGTTGAATTGTTTCTGTCGGTTTCCCAGGAACTCCCCAATCATCTGCCTGCTGAGGCCCTTCCTCTCCAGGATAAAGCGAGCAATCCCGACCGGAGTGTCCGATACGAAACCTCTCTCTATCAGATACTGGATCCCTTTCTCTGGCTTCCTATTGTCAAGGAAAAGGACTTTGTCACGACAGTTTCGCAGCGCTTATTACATGATTACCTTCAATTGGTCTCAAAGGATTTTGGTGTTCATTAGCAGTAGGAGCATCTTACTTGTTGAAGAGGTTGAGACCTATGCGGTACTGGCGTCTCTGAACCACATCGCTGTTAAAAGGCGGTGAGTCCCAGCTGTGCCGGCTCTCTCTCTGGTAGGTTTGCTTCCCCAGAGGGGGCAGAGGCTCCCGCAGGCTGTCCTGAGACGAGGATCCAGAGCTGCAGTTGACCGTCTCGTTGGAGTTGGTGGTGGAGTTGAGTGAATCGTTGTCTCCATCCGAGCAGCACGGCTGCTCCAGACCGCCGGAGGGCAGAGCTGTAGAGGAGGAGGAGGACAGAGGGGTGGTGGGGGGTTGCTGTGGAGATGAGGAGGACGAGGGTGTGTCTGGGTACTGATGGTGGTGGATAGGATGGTGGTGGTGGTGGTGGTGTGCGGCCACCTGGTGAGGAATATGTGTTGGTATGGGTCTGCCAGGGGCTCTGGTCTGACCCTGAGCAGCTGCTGTGGACGAAGGGCGGGTGCCTGTGTTGGGGGAGTGTTTGAGGGTTCCCTGAGGGGAGCCAGCCCCTACCCCAGACTCCTGCTCGTAGACCAGCTGCCTGCTCAGGGAGCCTCGATCTGAACGGTCACTCATGTCCACCGAGCTGTCGCTGGGCGGCTCAATAGTAAGAAGAGGCAGATGTGCGCCTCTTAAACGATAATCCCTGCATTCAGTACACGGGGTGCTGCGCCGACTGTTACTGCTGCCCCCTCCCTCAGTGTCCCTGCTGTCCTCACGTCCTCCGACACCTCCACCTGGACCCCAGTATTCTGTGTCTGTGCTGCTGGGCGCTCGATCTAGGGACAGCGGTGACGACGGCATGCCATCATCCATGTAAAGAGTGACGTCACTGTATGAGGTGGCCGTGCTGTCACCGTGCATACTGAGTCCTCCGCCTGCACCCCTGGCCCGTTCTCCCAAACCTCGTTGAGAGGAGGGGTTGCTACTGCTGCTCCACACACACTCCCCAAAGTCTTCACTGATGCCTCCACCTTCCCTGCTGCCCTCTTGGGAGTCATCGCGTCCTGCGCGGCAGGTGAGGGCATCGTCTATGGAGTCAGCTAAGGACTTGACCTGGAGGAAACAACACATTCAGTTTGACAGACATGCTTGATATCAGTACTTTAGCTCCAACATTTGTAGTTCAGATTAAAATGTAATGTCTAAAGCATTAAGAATCAAAGGCTGGTGGTACCAGATATGCCTGACATGATAAGAAATGTCTTTCACCTGTTTGGAAAAGGAGTCCTCTAGGCGGGTGTAGTCTCCTGGGCGGTCCGGGTCGGGTGAATGAGGAGGACCTATGGCCACACTGTGGGTGAAGTTGGTCTGTGTCTGGGCCTGTTGCTGAGGCTGCCGCTCATCAAATGAATACTGTAGTCTCATGTTGGACAGGATGATGCGGCGCGTCATGCGACTCTCTGACGCAGAACTTCGGAGGCGCTCAAAGTTCTTGTTCATGCGATACTGTCTGAAGGCAGTCTGAATGGTCCTCGCTGCTCTGCGGCTTACAAAGGAGCCTCCATATTTTCTTTCCAGCATCTCCACCTGGCAGAAGGTTGCAAGGGGAAAGAATTCAGATTACATCATATCCATCTTGTTGACGTGCATCTTCAATCCCAACTGGTCTGCATAACGTTTGCACATGGGTGCCGTCCAAAGAACACAGACATTCTCAACACAAACAACAGCCTCAGCATTGATACCTTCTTATCCTGGAGATCTGTTGAGAGTTCATAGCTGTCCGACAGGGCCTTGCATCTCTTGTTCTCCTCTTCCTCTTGCTTGCGGAGGGCCAGACTTGCGGGTTGGTGTCTTGTTCGCAGTGCCCAGGCCAAGCTAGCTGAACTGGAGACGGACACGTGTGAGGGGTCCCTGGACACAGAGGGCACGATGTTGCTGCTGTCAGCGTAGCGCTCGGACCCACGCAGGTAAGGCGTTTGGCTGAATGAGCTGTCTTTGTGGGTGCCAGTGTCTGGACACTGGGAGTCCCCTTCCACACTACAAGACAAAAATGAGCAGAAGCTTTGACAATGAGCCACTTGTGAGTAATACTCACCAAACATTTTTCAGTGCAAACAGGAAACTGATTTAATGAGTGACTAAGTTCAGGATCACCAAAGTATGTAGAACAGTACTGAAAGAAATTGGATGTGGACTTACATGTACATTTTAGAGCGGCGAGCAGTTAACCATCTCTTACTGGAACTCATGATGTCACTTTTTAAAGCAAAGTGTGCAAAATCCTGAGACCTGACAACATACTTGACCTACATTGTGCGTTTAGAATCCAACAGGCATAAAGGTCTCTAACCTCTATCTTCTTCCTTTGCTGGGTTAATATATTACTACATTCAACCAAGCTACTAGTGTTTATTCACTGCCCTCTTTCGCTTCTCACTGTCTTCTTTCTCCACCGTGTATTCTTGTCTGACAAACACAGCAGTGATATCACACTTTGAGGAGTCATCAACACACTCCTCCACTGTCGTATACCAGGAACACCATACTGACAGGAAAGACCAGGTTGTTCATCAGCCGCGGGTATAAAACAGGCACATTACATCACTATGAGACATCGTGACACAAAAAACACATGCAGTACACGTCTACCACGAGATGGCAAGCTGCTAAGATTGTGCACTTCAACTAATTCATCAACTAAGTTTAGCTGGAGTCACACCGCTTTGCAGGAAGCACACCGAAAAACCCATAAAAAAACTTATCAGCATTCAAGTTAATCCAGAAATCCTCCGGTGTCCTGTAACACACATCTGCCCAGACCAGTCCATTTGTCAGTGTGTGTGTGTATGGGGGAACAACAGCAGTCACATGCTCCTGCCTACATTTCCTCCTTGTCTTGGCCGCACCCCCTTCTGTCAGCTGTGCAACGCCGGCTGTTTCCCATAAGAAGGCAGGGTGACAGGGGCATGTGTACAGATTCAATTAAGCGCATGAAATACGCAAATCTTGTTTTCTAAGTTTGGCTTTTGTGGTTTATATCTTTTGCATACTGGTCGAGCATCTTTTGGGTCATGCAGTTGACAAAAAGTATGACAAAGTGACCTTAACTTTGACAGTTTTTGCTTTCAGTGGGTGGACTAATGTCTAACTATGTCAACTCCCTGCCTGAGTTGCTTGCTGTTCCATTGGATCACAGCGACTTCCCGTGTTCGTGTTTGTGGACAAACAAGGAAATCTCTGTGTATTTAACCTCACTGCATTTGATTAATCTTGAATGTGTTACTGAAATACTTGCCAGTTTCTAAAGCTGGACTCAGAATCTTTGGAGTGAACAAAGGGGGAAACTGTTGTTCATGGGAGGGTCTTTCATCAGGACTTCCTTTTTCCTTCAAAGAACACATGACCTCACTAAATGGTTGTTGAGTCTAACAACACTGCGGACGGATCTGTTATGGCTGCACAACACAAGAGTCGTACAAAGGCCCTGGGTTTAAACAACACAATGAGATTAGACTAACATCTACAGGACTAATTACATAAATATATGGTGTATATTGAAAAGCTACTCCACGTATTATTGATTCTATTTGCAGATCATTCGCGACCAAATTAACACGCTGTTCATTGTTTATCCTCGGAGCTAATTCATCACGAGCAACAAGTCGTCGAGCACAACTCCATCTCCTTCTCAAAACACAAATGTGTTCTCTGAGCAGCATTTATCATTCCTCCTCCTCCACTGCTACTTAAATAGAGAAACTGAGAAGAGGGAGGGGGGTTGCTTGGTGACGGTTGCCGTGGGACCTTTGTGGGCGGTGAGTCAGTTGTTAGGATGAGAAGCGTAGTTGCCATGACAATGCATTGACTGTTATCACGCTTGAGGTGGGTGCTGAAGATGCTCCACAGGTTGTGAATGACAGTCTACTTAATACTTAAGTCTTGTTATGAAAACAGAAGAATAATAAATATGTGCAGCATGCAAATCGAGCGTCGTCTAAACTTGTTAGTTCAGGAAGACTGGATGCCTAAAAATACCCTCCGAAATTTGGTTACTATTTATATAATGTCCTGGGTAACCTGTGAGAATAGGAAATTGAGTCTTTCTGCCTTCAAAGTAAGAAGTGCTCCTTTTAAGGAATGGAAAGTAGCTCCGAGAGTGCCTCTGCCAACAGGTCGACACAAGCAGCGACCCAGCTTCCTGCCATGCACATCAGCAGGAGCAGATGGTATTTGCTCATTCAACTGAGTCACAGAAACCTAAAACACATGCAGCGCGAGAAAATTCAGAAGCCACAAGCCTAGTTTTCATTAAGCTGATTGCATATTCATGGCTGTTCCTCTGGATTGACTTGACCTCAAAATCCTTACAGCTGCCATGCCACTTCTAGTGAAGACAGAAAAAAGCGAAATCCCTCAAGGAGAGTTGTGTTTTCTACAGCGGCTTCACAACTGCTGAATCAATGACCGCCTGTATGGATTATGTGACAGAACACACAGTGTCATTTTCATATTTACAGTATGTATGCAGTGATACGTGCACACATTTTAAGATTTTCAAGTTGAGTCTCAAAGTTTTTTTTTTGCACTTCTACAAATAAATTTGATTCTGTTTCAGCATTGATTTATTTTTCTCCACGCAAGGCCTTTCAACTCCACCTCCAGGCGTGCATGCATTAAACAGGACTTTCATTTGGTTTTCCCCCGTCGCAAAAGCCAAGCGGTAACATGCGGCACTGGTACAAAGTGAGAATGATATACGAGTGAAAAGTTGATTGTATAAAACATGAGCGCGGCCATATCGCAGCTGGCATCTGCACCAGCTCATTACTTATGGAAGAAACCCCGTATTCTTGTTACAGTGCCAGAGAGAGGTGCTCTCTGGAGGCTCCCTCGTAAAAGACCAGCACAGAGTTTCACTACCCGCAACCATTTAATTGGAGGCGAAACAGATGGTTGAAGTCTAATAAACAGGAAAGTGATCGGTGATAGTGTTGAAGGGATGAAAAAATAAAAAACGTGGGCGGAAAATTGACAAGAGTTCTAACGAGAGAAACTGAAAAGTGAATGATGGTGTGAGCAGTCAACTAAACGCAGTCGCTCACTCATGTATTATTGATGCACTTACAGTGTGAATGTGTTTTTGTTTGTGTGAGGAGCAGCAGCAGGTCTGACTGTGCAATCGAACCCGCAGCAGGACATGCAGGCTGCCACCTGCCATGAAGATGCCAATAATGGCATTGATCTTCTTTGTAGACTCATATCCACCTGAGAATTAACTGAAAGTAGTTTTCGCTTATCTCATTTCCTCTGGATCTATCTGTTCAAAAGCTTGCTGCCCGAATGTGGACTCAGAAGGAGAGGAAAGGAGAAGAAAGGCCGCACAGAGAGATCCAAGATAACTTTGAAGTTTTGCTATGATTAACCACCAGCTTATGGTCTTAAAGAGATTTTAAAAAGACAGTTTGTTGATGTTTTCCGTCATACCAAACCTTCAACAGGGGATAAACTGTGCTCTCTTTGTCACGTGTGATCTCATTCTTTGAAATGGCCAAACTGAAAGAAAACAATCAAATCATTCATGGGTCAGAACAGAGAATTCCACCTCCGCCAACACTCCTCTGCCACTTCTCAAGCTGTGAGCTTTCCAACACACACACACACACAAACACACACACACACACACACACACAGAGACACACTGTTCATTTCTTCGGATGACCCAGACCCTCAAGTTCAAGGCTGAGTCGATATAAAGCGATCAAAGTAGAAGATGTTCCTTCATCCAGCATTGAGGTAGTGAAATCTTAAATAGAAGGCTAAAGCTACAAAGTGCTTTTAAGCATGACTGTTTCAGGTCATCTCTGGCACTGAAACAAGAGAGAATGAAGAGATAAGCAAACTAGAGGTCAACATTCATTATAAGACTTCTTCCTTTCTTGAAGGCTAATTGTAGTTTGTATTTTACACCAATTGTTTTTGAGTCTGTTACAAACAGCACTGCACAATTTCCACAGTTTGTTTTGTTGTTAACTGATTCACTTCCAGATTTGGGCAGAGCTGATTCAGCCTCTACAGAGCTCACGCTATCACTTTACCAAATCGCTGACTGCAGACTTTCATTGAAATCCTCTTTACATGCCGTCAGACTTAAATAACAAACCTTAGTGGATAGTACGTTTTGAACTGAAGAGGTTAGAGCCATTTGTCAAGATCAGGTGTTATTTGCGTTTCCTTGTGATTGACATTTGGGGACAGGCTGTCTAATTATCCAAGCTTTGAGAAGTATGTGATCTGTCATCTGAACGGCATGTATGCTCTGTCACACAGAGCACACCTCTCGGTAGCCCATTCATCACTCCGTCTAAGTCAGCTTCTTTTAAGATAAATGACTTTATTTTTTTTTAAAAAAGCAGCAAAATGAAGCTGAATTTGAGGATTCAGCTCCATGTATCTATTTGTCAAATAAAAGCAAATGCAATCTATCTCTTGTACCAAACTTAATGCTCTTTTTCTTTACCATTTTAAAAGTGAAAAAACAAGTTGAGTTCTTACCATGCTGCTACTGTCAGAGACGGTCCTACACTGACTGAAGCAGTGTCATAACAAACACACCCTCTGACTCGCTCTTTCCTTCAAACACACTTTCACATTCGCTCTCGCCCTGAAAAAGCTGTCCAGGCTACATTCTCGACAGTCATTACTTGACAGTCTATGAACTTCCCTCACCCTGCCTGGCTCCCCCCCCACCCCCTCTCTCCCGCCTCCCTGCTCCAGATCACTGACACACATGCACAGTCACGCTAATTAAACAACACACGACCAAACAAAACAAAGAAACACGTCACACAAGACGACCAACAATAGGAAAAGACGAGAGACACATTGAAGAAGTGCATTCATTTATTGAAAAGGAGGGAGGAGAAATACAAGAAAATGATTCCTTTCGCTTTTGTGTTGCCACTTTGAAAGAAAATGTATGCCCTCGATGTCTGCAGGGAAGTGTGTAAAAGCCTTTCAGATGGGTGACATAAAGCAGCTTTTAGTTTTTGAGATGAATGAGATGATGAATTAGTGTGGATGAAATGTACTCAGATGAAAATGGCCACTTTTTTGGGGGGGGAGGAAACGCAGGAAACACGTCATGAAAAGTTTGTCAAATAATGAAGTTATGGTATAATGAACCTTATACGAGTAACATATGCTCTCTGAGGTTCAGTAGTTCATATTGCTGCAGTGTGCATGTGTAATAATAACTGTCCTGAGTTTTCATGATTCAACGTCACATGCAAGATAACACATCTACACACAGTGTGTATGTTTGGAAAATTGTACTATTTTTGGCAAAGGATGAGGCTGATCTCCTTCCAAAGCTAGTTGCCAACAATAACGGGGCGACATACTGTGTGTTCTGCAGAGGAAAAGAATTAACATTCAGGGATTATGCACGACAAAAACAAATCAATACTTAGCTGAAAATAGAAGTCCTATAATTAAATGTTGCATGTGGATGAGTGCATTGTGCTCGAGGTGGCGATGAGTGGGGTGGTAGTGAATGAGAAACATTCCTGCATGACCGAAAGAACACTTAAAAATGACAGCAACACTTATTTTGCCTTTGGAAACTTTGGAAAGAAAACCTAATTGTGTGGAACTGGAGATCTTTATTTTTTATTTTTTCTCCAGAAAGAGATTGAGCTCCTCCAGGGAATTAATAAACATGAAAAAAAGTGCAGAATTTGCAGGAAGTATCAAACTAGCATGTGACACAAACTCAATATTTTAAATCTTTACATCACATAGGAGGTTAGCTTCTCTGACATTGCATAATGGTTGGTGACTGCATAGTGATTTGCACAGATAACAAACAGTGACTACTGGGCACATCCGAACTGACGTGACTCAACTAGTTGACCCTAGATAAGCATGAGCGCGACAGTAACGAGCAAAGGATGGTGATGTGTTCCGACAGCTTGTTATGGCTGCAAGAAATGAAATAAATAGCAGAATACAGAGAGAAAAAAGAAACATCACGACTCCTAAAAAATGCAAATTAACACTCAAACCATATGATACAGGAATAAATCAGCGATAGCACATTCACATACTGCCACAAAGACGACAAGTTGCATGCATTTTTTTCTCTATAATTCTTTGAAAATACTCTGTCGTGGTATTTTTTTTTTTTTTTGGTACACAGTGAGGTCTCCGTTTTCTGGCAGCATAAAGTGTGAGTCTTTTCACAGGTAAACGGGCGAGTGAGACGTTGTGCGGTCGGTCACACCTCGGCTCAGCGAGAGGAGGGGCTACTGCAGCCTGAGGCGGAACAACAGAACTGATGGGCACCCTCCTCCTCACCCTCCTCTCTTGGAAAGCAACACAGGACGAGTAATAAAAAAAAAAAAAAGAGAAAGAGAAAGAGAAAGAAAAAAACAGGAAGAGAAACACACAGGAAGGCAGACAAACAAGGAGGAAAAAAAGAGAAAGGAGGACAGAGTGAAAAACAGCATGAGACACGTAGAAAAGCAGAGAAAAGCTGAATGTAGAAGACATAGAAGCACAGAGCAAAGGGCTGCAGCGAGTGATTGTTTTCAGCAACGATTAATATTCTAATTATTCTTATTGAAGTGATGTCTCCAAATTGCCTCTTTTTGCAACAAAAACGCCAACCTCAAAGACTATTCATCTACAAATAATAAGTTAAAACAGCTCCTTTCCAAACCAAACTCTTACTTTAATTGTTACACAGCAAAAAAATGAAATATTGCTGCAACTGGGGATTTGATTTGTTTCAATAACTGTGCCCATACTTTCACCATAACTACTAGAATTGTAGCTTTAAATCTATTTTATTCATTGTTGTTGTTGTTGTTACAGAGTTTTTCCTCTATCCATCTCTCTCTCTTTCTCTCTTCTCTTTGTAATATAGCAATAAGTAAGGTCTTTTACCTGCTCTTTTGTAATGTTAAAAAACAAAGAGTAAGGTCTTTTACCTGTGTTGTCTTGAGATAACACTTGTTATGAGTTGACGCTATACAAATAAAAATTGATTGATTGATTTCTGCATCTCCCTCTATCACACCAGCCAAGACCAACACAGGTTTCGGCAGATGGCTGTTCATCATGAGTCTGGTTCTGCTCGAGGTTTCTGAGTGCTAAAAGGAAGTTTTTCCTTGCCACTATTACTTTGGTAAATGTTGCTTAGTGCTGTGCTCATGGTGGAGTGTCTTGAGATTACATTTGTTATGAATTGGCGCTTTATAGCCTACATAAAGATTGATTGATTGGGGCGCGCTGGTGGCGCAATGGTTAGGGCGCGCGGCCCCGTGTGTTGAGGCTGTCGTCTCAAGCGGGCGGCCCGGGCTCACATCCCACCTGTGGCCTCCCTCCTGCATGTCACTCCCCACTCTCTCTCCCTGATTTCCAACTCTATCCACTGTCCCATCTATCCATTAAAGGCACAAAAGCCCAAAAATAAATCTTAAACAAAAAAAATTAAATTAAATAAAAAGATTGATTTATTGATTGATTGTTGTGCAAACAATCATCAATGTTATATAATAAAGAATTAAGCATGGAAAAAAAACATCCTCATTACAAGTAAAGCATCATCAAGGAACATGCCATTTTAATCAACAATTTATGCTGTTTTTAAAAAGTGTGAAAGATATGCTCATCACAGCTATCTAGAGGCTAAAGGAACATCTTCATATCACTTTTTTATTTGGTGTAATCAACAGTTCCGGTGCCAAGGCTCTTTATTTACTGCCATGAATCCCATCGAAAAGCAGCAAATCATACCATTGAATAAGCTGGAAACAGTTCATTTTTTACATGTCTGCTTCAAAAAATGAGCGAACCAATTAAGCAGATTTTAAAATACTTTGTGAATGATATTTCTTTGATACATTTCTTTTATGCTGACTGCATTTTTCTGCATTTTAAGATTAACAATGACAAAAACAGGCGTCTTCATTTGAAGTGTCGACCATGCAATGAGAATCTGCTAAGATCACATCTGTAAAAATGCCATTAGGTGGCAGTGTTGGAGCATCATGCACTGATGTGTCTGAGAGCAGCATCAGGTGGGGGATGAATGAGAGGAGAAATGAGGGGAAGAATTCATCAGGTTCAATTGTGACTCAGCGCACCTTAGTGTCCTGACTTAGCACAGATAACTGCTCCCTCTCGCTCTCTGTGAGGAGCTGAGTCTTTTTCAAACTGGTTTAAGTGCCTAACTCAAGCTATTAGTCACAACTGGGAGAGGTAGGAGACTAAAAAAACAGGCTCTTAAGTGGGATGAGAAGAAAATGGAAGGGGGTGCACAAGGGTAAAGCAGGCAGACGAGGCTGAAATGAAAGGAAAAGTGAGGCTGAAAAGGCCACAGAGGGAGATCTGGACGTGGTTGCTAGGATTTGGGATTGTTGCAAGGCTCCTAATGGATTCTCGGCGCCTTGCAGTGGCCCTTACCTGTCCTCCCGCTGCACGCTTTGGTCAGCAGAGGGGCAGCAGTACTGATGGAGGCTGACGAAGCTGTGAACAGTCAGACTGGTGGGTAACAGAGTGGCATAACCAGCTGCCGTGGGAGTGCTGGGAGCCGAGGTGGGCTGCCCTGAGATAGACGACGGCCGGACGCTTTACAGGAGGGAACCAGAGACGGATGCGCAGAAGGACAGCAAACACAGAGACATGGAAGAAGCAGAGAGAGAGAACACACAAGGGACAAACAGTCAGCGACACAACAGAGAGAGACAGAAAGAAGAGCATTGGTTTGAAGCCGCACATTGATAATGACAAAAAGAAATGGTAGCACGAGGAATGACACATTGAAAAGGAAATAATAGGTGCGAGAATTTGAACACACACTGACAATAGCAACAATGACAAACATCAGTGACACACCTCAGATTTTGGTTGAAGATTCTCAAGAGACACGTGCATTGAAGTGTAAGAAGATGGGAAGAGTTTATGGTCAAGGCATTAGAAGAAATACATAGAAATGTTCAAACCAAGGTTATCTAATGAGAGCTTTTGTGCAAAAAAGCTCCTCCAACCCCTCTGCTGGATTTTATAAAGCTCTATAGTGATCTACAGCGGAGTTCTTTTGTGGATAGTCCTGTTTGAAAATGTGAAACCACTTTCTCTAATGCACGCAAAAGTGCACATATAGCACAAAAGCCTCTCTACCAGCCATCTACTCAGGCAGGAATTAGAGATGTTCCCTCTACAGATAGCGAGCCAGCGGCTGAAGAGCGAGCAGTGGTTGAGATTAGCATGTGCTTAAATTGCTGGTTTCTCACTGGGGCCAGCTGCCGTCAAGGACGCGCAGTCCCTGTCACTTCAGCATGGAAGCACTCTGAGAGTGGAGCGGGAACCGAGACAAGATAGAGAGAAGAGGCTGGAAAAGGAAGTGATATTTACTGTGTGTTACAGATTTTTTTTTTTACAGCCAGCTGAGAGAGAAGGGGCGATCAAACTGAACTGACTGGACTTGTAATTCACTTACTGGTTGCATGAAGAGAACTCAGAAGCTACTAGTGGATAGAGTTAGTGGATAACTTTGTTTTTTGTCTTTTTTTAATGACAATAAACAGTAAAAAAGAAAAAACAACAATGAATCAGTCGTAGTAACAAGCTCAGTCTGTTTAACCAAACTCGTAAATCTTCCATTATAGCTATCCAAATGTTGCCTCGATATCCTTAAACACGGCAACTGTACTCTATTTTTAATCAAAGACACATAAACTGTCCTGCTGCTGTGAACAGTCACTGAAAATACATTATGTAAACCTGTTTGAGCAACGTCTGCTAAAAACAGCTGTACCAAGCTGTGGAGTGAAATCAATAAGCCTTTTTTTTTTTTTTAAAGTTGAATTGAATTAGCATCTAGCTAGTGGAGCATTTAGCAATTAAGCACAGATATGGAGATACACACTGTTGGTTTTTTCTTCTCACTGGACTTGTTAACAATAACACGCAAAAGTAATCCTTCTTTATCCGTTAATCCAACTGATGACATAAACTGAAACATGTTGGACTGGATTTCAAGTTGTCGCTGCCTCTTGGGTGCAAAGAAGACACAAACGCAGTGCACTGATCCCCGGCTGTTGGCGACCGTGTAAAGGTTTCTAGGCGGACGGGAAACACACAGGTTAAAAATGAGTTTGTGTTTAAGGATATAAACCATGAAGGCGGAAAGCTTAATTGCTTGGTGCAGATTATAAAAGTTCAAATCAAGTGGGAATAACCTGTCAATAGGCTATTTTAAAATCAGAGTGCGGAACAAGAGCGCCTCGTCTGTTCCTTTTATATTAAGAGATTACATAGAGGGATGGCTCCTAGGTTTTATGAACAGGAAAAGACCCCGTTCTGTTGGATGTCCTTTTGAGATGTGACCTGTGTATTGTACATTTTCTGTTCGTCAGATATCCGTAGCTCTGGGCGATAAAAGGACTATTCTGCACAAATGAACCCGCTGACCTGTTCAGCTTGGGATGGAGATGTGAAGAGAGGCAGAGGTGCTGTTATGTAAGCCTGAGCAACGCTTGTACTCACTGTGTGGCCTCTCACTGCCAAGATTTGTATTTCACCAGCGAAAAAAAATGCCTCCTGATAGACTTTCCCCAGTGTGGCAAGTGTCGACAGCCTCATTTAGGATGTGATTTTTATTTTTTTTTTGCTTCATGAGTAGTTATGCCTGACTCCCACAGTGCCTTAAAAACAACTCACACACACGAGGCCCCAATAGTCGTCCTCCTTCTTCTTCCTCTACTCCTCCAAGGAATAACAAAACACCCAAACTACCCACTCGCACTCGTGTCTCTTTTTGTCATCAACAGGCACACAGACTGGCAAAATATCAAATATAAGGGATTACGATTTCAAGTAATGGCTCACAGGTGAGGCTGTGAAAACGTTTGATACTTTGATACAACTGGTATTAAAACGATGCAATCTCTGTTATTTTAGTTGTTGATCGAAAGGTCCCCAAACTTCTAATTATGTGCGGATCATCAGTCACATTTATCCCAACGCTGCCTCTGCAAGAGAGAGGGTGCGCTGTCCAGATTTAAAAAAAACAAGAAATCACCCAAGAATGGGTGCCTAGGACTTCTATTTGTGTTGCCATGGTGTCGGAAACATGTATCAGTATTGTTTGATTTTTTTACCAGTATCATATGGAAGTTTAAAATGCTGGTATTGTGGGGCGCTGGTGGCGCAGTGGTTAGCGCACACATCCCATGTATGGAGGCTGTAGTCTTCCAAGCTGGCGGCCCGGGTTCAAATCTAACCTGTGGCTCCTTTCCCGCACGTCATTCCCCGCTCTCTCTCTCTCCCTGATTTCCGACTCTATCCACTGTCCTATCTCTCCAATAAAGGCCCAAAAATAAATCTTAAAAATTAAAAAAATGCTGGTATTGTGACAACCCTAACCACAGGTGATGACACATGAGAAAGGACACAGGAAGTCCCAGGCTAGAGGGAAAACTGGGAGAAAGTGTGAGGTATTTAAAGCGTTGAGTTGACAGAGGCTGGAGGCAGGAGGAAGAGTGGGAGGAGAGCGAGCTACACAAGAGTGGGAGAGGTTGAACATGGAGGAGGGCAAGGGTGAAAATAATCAAGAGAGGAGGAATCAAGGAAATAAGGGAAAGTGGAAGGATAAGGGTGGAGGACGGTTGTGAAATGGGAAAAAAGAAGTGGAACGGTTATTATTTTTTTATTTTTTTGCCGGAATCTGTGTTTTTCCTCGAACCTGTGCAGCGGCAGGGGTGGGGGAGTCAGCGTGTGGGTGAGACTATGTATAGATGAGTGAAGAGAGTGGGAACCAGGATCACATATGAGGAAGACTTCTCCAGCGCTGATGTGGCAGCACCTTACGCTTAATCCACCCGCCGAGTTTTCACAAGCGTTCAGGGAGATTTCTTTTTTTTTGCCCATTTGCATCCTCGTGGATTTTCTTTCTGGTGCATAATCCATCCTTGCTCTTTAGCCATTGTATTTTCAATTTTTGCTTTTTTATTTCTCCGACCATTGTCTATGAAATAAGCGCGTGGGAGCAGCACTGCGTCATCCCACCTCCAGCGCGCGACCCGCCTGACTCCTGCTGACAAACAGAGACGTTTGATAACCACACACGTTGCGCTGTAGCCCAAAGTTAAGTGTGTTTTTATACACGCTACCCTTCCCCTCCCCTCCACTTTCCTTCCCTTCTACCAGCTATTCCACAACCAAACTCCCCTCTCCCTCCCTCCCTCCCTCCCTTCCTCCTCCCTCCACTGCCTCCATCACTTTCCACTGTGAGCTTGAGTCTCCTGCTGCTTGGCAACAGCGCGGACTGCCTGTGTGGGCGTTTGGCGTTGAGTGCCGGGCGAAAGCACTGACAAGGAGGGGCACAGTTACAGTTACGACTCGACTACGCACACCAGGCACCTGCTGTACCCTGTGAGGTAGCCTGCCCATTTTTGAGCGCCTGTGTGCAGGTGTGTGGGTATGATTCAGCCAATGAAGAGCAATTAGGCTTCATTTAAATGTGATGTGGGAGACGGAGAAGGAGTAATTCAAGAAAGCGATACCCCTCCAGAACACCACAGGAACCATTCGGTAGAGTCTGGAACAGATCTCAGCAATAAGCATGACTCCTTTTCTTCTCAAGGAAACAAACTTTTTTAACTTTTCTTTTTTTTTTTTTCAATGAACCTGTGAAAATGTGATCAATAAAAAGTCGCAGCACTCATCTGTCTTCAACACATCTCCTCCGTCCCCGTCAAGTCGCCATTCAATCCTGCTTCTGTCTTTCACCCTGCTCCTGCTCCCACTCCTACCCGCTCTTCCTCTCTCCAGCTCTCTCTCTCTCTCTCTCTCTATTCTGTGTCTCTCGCCCACAGACTTCTTCACAGAAGAGCTCACAGCGTTCCCACGGTAACCAGTCTCCCTATTCTGCTACACGTGCATGAGTGTTTGACAAATATTCCGACTTTAAAAAAAAAAAAAAAAAGAAGAAGAAGAAAAAAAAAAAGTGCCACTTATCCTTCATTTGAACTGAAAAAAAAAAAAAAGGACAATGAACAAAGTTAGATAGTAGCAGCTGGGAACCGACTTAGGAAGTGTTAATCAAATTCAGAGCTGGAGATTCCGATGCAAATGGTGAAAGGAGTGATGTGAGGCAGAAATAACGGCATGAGGGAAGACATAATTATGTCCACAGTGATTTTTAACCC
This sequence comes from Labrus bergylta, assembly GCF_963930695.1. Classification (NCBI taxonomy): domain Eukaryota; kingdom Metazoa; phylum Chordata; class Actinopteri; order Labriformes; family Labridae; genus Labrus; species Labrus bergylta. The sequence continues at coordinate 7,679,343 of NC_089206.1, read as the reverse complement.
GCTCGGGAATGGACAGAAGGCTTAGCGCCCGGCCCTCCTCACTAATGACAACACAAGGCCGCTAATCTCTGTGCTAATTGTGTTGTTCGGACACAGCAGTTATCCATACACAGCTGCACTTAAGCTAAAGAGGCCACCTTGATACATCTTAAGGTAGGAAAAGGGGAGGAAGTAAGGGCAAGATCGGGATATTTAGCAGCTCCATCCAAATCCCACTCCTGGATAAAGGTGTTCGAGTTGAAGATAAAGGGAAAGAAATGAGGACAGCTAGGCATTACTGTTTCCACAGCAACTACATCTTTCACATCACTCCCGGTCCAAGGACATTAAGCTTCCTGTGAAGAACTTAACATCACAGCTATTCACTCATCATTTATAGGGAAGTCATGTTGGATCATGAGACACAGAAAAACGCAATGAAATGATGCAAGGTAACTAAAGACAAGGAGGTTAGGAGCGAGAATGCTTGAGGCAAGGTGATGTGTCAACAGGTGTGAAATGTATTCTGCAGACTTTAAAGACATACACGTTAGGGCAAGGTCTGTCATAGGCTTTCTGACTGCTGGCTTTTTATTTGGAGTAATGTTATAGCCATAGTCAAAGATTTAATTTACGTATTCAACATTCGACTGACTCTTGAAGCTTTCATTTCTCGTGGTTTCTGTGTTGTCGTTTTTAAAGTCCCACTTTTCTGTAGTTCATTTCTGCTCGTATTTTGAGTCTGTTTGTGAGTCACTTCGGGCTGCATGTTTGTATGAAAGGTGGGATAGGAAAAAAAGTGAAGTTGTCTGCATGTTGCAATATTAGTTTTTATTAGTTTTACTTTTGTTTGGGGCTAAAAAGAAACATTTTGGCTTCCTAAATGTGTCTGCCTTTCTAAGAAAAAATTCACATTTATTGAAAAAAATCATTGAAATCCTTAAAAATCACAAATCCACATTAAGCTGAATATGCCGAGGGAGCTGAGGTCATTGGTCAGTCTTCTCTGACGCAGTCTTGCCATTGGTCCACTGCTACTTGAAAACACGTCACTCATGAATTGAGCAACATGTGACTAAACACAAATGAGAGAGTGTGCCTTTCATTACACACACATACACACACACTCTGTAAGAATCCAGGAACAATCACTGCTTTCAAAAATGGTGAGGAGAAGGCAAAAAAACACCGCCTACGTACACTTGCCTCCCACACACAAACACACAAACACACAAACACACACATCATTTAAATTTACGTTAAGCCAAGCTGCATCAAACCAATCATTAACCCCTGCTGTTTGAATCAAATTCAGGGCAAATTAAACACTGTTTACTCCATACATATCCGGAAATGGAAGATTTAAAGTACGAGTTTGACTTCTTGAGGAGCTGCGGTTTTCTCTCTGTTTCTTCTAGAAACTCAACGCAGAGAGAGAATAGATTACCTCCCATCACATCACACAGACTGTTTGCAGCAGGTCAGCACAGCTCGGCTGAGCTAACCCACACACTCGCCTGAGGGCCAGTTCATTCCTCTAAGTTGTATCTGCGCTATCTTTGCAGCTATAGGATGTTAAAAAAAAAACCCTGCTCAAAATTCTCAAATCAACGCTACGTTATGAACTCTCTACCAGCGCAAAGAAAGAAAGATTCAATCACGCTGATCGGAAACAACCAAAAAAAAAAGCGTGCTTCATTTAATAGCAGGAAAAGAGCGAGTGAGCGCAGGGGATGAGAAAGAGAATAGCACAAAAGTAATTTCTGCAGCTTCTCTGAGTCATATCTGCAGCAGTGGGAAAGAGAAACAGCGAGGGGGAGAGAGTGAGTGTGTGTACGTGGGTATGTGAAATAGAGAATTAGAAAAAGAGAGAGAGAGAGGGGGGGGGGGGTTTGTGTGTAGTAGTGCTACACAAAAGTGGCAAATTAGGCTTCTTTCTGAAACAAAAACCCATTAGCGTCCTCAGCGGAATTAATGTCGATTTCTGGAGACTGGATCACATGCATGCGAGGAGAGAGAGAGAGAGAGAGAGAGAGAGAGAGAGAGAGAGAGAGAGAGATGGATAAAATAGAGAGACAAGTGGAGACACAAGCACCTTTGCAGGGCTCTTTGGAGCTCCACAACACTCCCGCTGTGACAGTGAAAGTGAAAGTGAAGAAGGAAAAAGATAGCTCTGGCCCTCTTTTCGTGCATTACATAATAATACAACTCTGCGTATCAGCACCACTGTCATCCGCAGGAACTGGAGCCACTCCTGCCACTCATTCCCTGAACTGCAGGAAGAAGAAAAATACAGGGCATATATGTGACACATAATGAAGGATGTGATCTCTCACCCATGCAGGGAGAACTGTCCCATCATCATAGCGTGGCAGCCTGTGTGGCAGACTGCAGGTTCACATTGGCTGTCTAATAATGGGCATCCTAGGTTATATCCTACTGTGTGTGCATACACACTCACAGAAAAGAGACACACATGTATACACACACAGCATTAATTATCACCCCAGGGTGAGTGGTAATTATACTCTGGTCACACTAATTAATCTCTCTTGCACTCTCTGTATGGACCTCCCTCCCTCTTTCACACTTTTTGGTGCGCTCACACCATCACATACATTATATAAAGATGTACTCTCACACACACACACACACACACACACACACACACACACACACACACACACACACGCAAAGATTCATGCTAAAAAATGTTCTTGCATGACCTCTCCCGAAATAACAACAAGAAAACATCTGCCGTGCTCACAGCGAGACGCGGGTAATGCCCTCAACCCCGCTGCTTCTTGAAGAGGGCGCTTGACGTTGAAAATCATTTCACCCAAAGGCCTATACGACTCGCATTGTTCACACTGCCATTAACGGGGGAGGAGAAAAAAGGGATGAGAAAAGGGGGTAGCATTTTGGGACAGCTGTTTACAGTGTGCCCCTGGGAGGAAAGAGAGGGGAGAGAGGGGCCGACTTTGTTTTGATGTCGCACGAATGGCTGAAAATAAAAAAAATAAAAATGGGGGCAGTTTATTCAGCTTCCCTTGTCCAGAATTGAAAATTGTTTCGTGAGGCACAAAGAGTGAAGAGGACTCCTGCAGGAGGAGCAAAAACTAATTGGACAGAAAAAAACAAAAAAACAAAAAAAAAACAAGCCTTGCCTTGACCGGCCCTGACTCTCTCCCCTCTCTCTCGCCCGCTCTCACACACTGTATTGACAGATGGTAAATCAGTGTGTGTGTTCCACCTTTTCTCTTTTAGACTGAGGCCCGCTGAGTGAGGTCGCCCAGTCACTTTCCTCCCCCTTGTCATCTCTTTCCCTCTCCCACATCTCCCTTCTGTCTCCTGCTCGGAGTTGACACCATATTTAGAGCAACACAGGCTTTGGTGATGAAGAAAAATACATGTTCCAATCTGATCCAGTATGAGAGGCGGGCGGGGGTTCCGTCACTGACCTAAGCTAGTCGGCCAGTTTTTGGGTTCGTCTGAGTCACAGCCAGACGGGGACAATATGGCTCTCCACTGTGCGGGTGACTCTTTATTAAATGTGACACTTCGTATGATACGCTTGTCTGAGCTCGGCTCCAAAGTCATGCTACAAGCGCTACAGGCAATTAACAAGAGAGGACATGCAAGATCTACATTTGCAAATCATCTCTGCATTTAACACCCACATAAATAACTAAATGTGCTTCTGTGTAATGACTCAGTCCCCCCCCCCCCCCCCCCCCCCAAGAGATGATGAGTGGACGGAGACAGCAGAGGACTGCAATCGATAAGGGATTTGGTGAAGTCAGAATCAATCACCGATGAAAAGATTGGGTGCAAAATCCAGTAATTATTACAGAGATGATTTGATGAGGAGAAATTCTATCATAGGCTCAGAGACCAATGGTTTTCTGTCACAATATATTTCACTGTGTACTTTTTCTACATGAATTGTTGCCTACTCACAAAAGCCTAATGCTTCCGGGAACAAATCCCGACTCTATCTGTGCGTGGTGAAGTAAAAAAGCGAGGACAGATGCACTTGCTGTTTGCCAAAGCAGTGTGTGTGTGTGTGTTTTTTATTTTTTATCTTTTTGCAGCACTCTTAACTTCAGGTCAGCCTTGAGATTGGGGGAGTGGGGGGGGGGGGGGAAGAAAAAAGCAACCAGCCTACAGTTCAGAGTAAAGAGGGGGGAAAAAAACACAGTTTGAGCAAACCGTAGGTGGATTTTTTTCTTTTCATAACAAAGGGTTACGTTGGTCTGAAAGTTCAACTCGCCATCCAAGAGTGCCGTTGCTCTCCTGCATGATCTCAAGTTTTCCTCAGCACACGACTACGCTGATCGCACACACATCGCACACAATAGACTGTGAACCTTACACAAATGAAATAGAGATACCAATAACCAAATCTCAAAAAAAGAACAATACCAGTATTTTTATAGGCCTTCAAAGCTGATAGCAATATCTGTATCAGTCTCCAAAAACCAATCATTATCGGTGTATAGGCCTCCATTAATACAAACATTGGTATCAGCCCCCAAACACCATACCATTAGGTGTATAGGCCTTTAATAACCAAACCATTATTGGCACAGGCCTCTGATACAATACCAAAATTCAACCTCCAATAACAACACCATTATCGATATCAGCATCCAATACCAGTACAAATATCCGTATCAGCATCTAAGAACCACATTTTTGCATCCAATTATAAAAACAATATCTGTATCAGTCTCCAAAAACCTCACCATTATCGGTATAGGCCTCTAATACATAAACCAATATCTGTATCAGCATCTATCAGCTAACCTTACTTTTAGCATAATGGGAATCAAACTTGACTAAAAACATTCTCTGTATTGGCCTACAATCACCATGCAAATATGTTATCAGCCTTTAATATTCTCCAACACAGCAGGGATCTGTTAAAATAAACCATTAGTCCCCGTAAAAATCTTTCCAAATTTCCAGCATATTATCTCTCAAACACAACAAAACAATAAAAGTGCCTTCCTATCAGAGTATGTAATGTTCATCAAAGCTAACAAAATAATGGCAGTCAAAGTGTATCCAACAATATTAAAAGAAAAAAAAAACCATCATACTAGTTTATGCAGGGTACTCTTATCCACTGATACTTAAGTCTAGGTATGGGAGTCATTACTGGGAAGGAAAACGATAAGACAGCATCTGTACAAATTGAGTAGTCCTGATAGGGATACCAGTATCTGTGTCAGCCTCATATTCTGCCTTAAAGTGCAGTATGGGCTGTCGGCAAGTGTGCTAGTCTGTGCAAAAATCCATCATCATAACCAGTTAATCAAAAAAATAAATCCGTTTCAGACAAATTATTGGGTGAAAATAACGAACAACAACAGTATGGTGCTTGAAGAGATTGCAACGTTAGTTTAAGCTTGCCAGATATTGATCAGCAATGTTTTTACAACAAAGTTATGTATATTATATTTTTAATTACATCAGCATCCGAGGGGTACTTGGAATCTGCCAATACTCAAGTCAGACTTCAGACTTTCTTTTATTTATTCCTACCTGTATCTGAGCGGTATTGGTCAATACTTAAGTCTAAGTATCCAGAAGTAAAAATGGTATCTTTACAGCTCTACTACTGTAGGTGTCCAGTATAGGTATCAGCCTTCTACACTGCCTTAAATAAAGTATCGGCATGTATGCCAATCGATAACTAATTAGCCCAAGTAAATAGAATGGTTTCGAGTATATTATTTTGTGACAATAACAAACAATAACAGTGTGGTGCGAGCCGTTAGAGTATTGTTAGTCAAAATGTCCAGTTCTCAAATCTCTGTATAAGAAAGGGAAACCACTCTAATATCTCTAAAATCAAACCCTCTGCAGTCCCAATCACACACAGCGTGACGTAATGGACACCTTGAGCACTTATCACTCTACCCATAATCCTCCTGCACTCTGCATATTTCCTCACAGCAGTGAATTAAACATTCCCTTCTTAGGTTAAGTCCCATTACTGTGAGGATTATCTCTAAAGACTGGAGATGCTCCATACGGCCTGTTATTAAGACTGGTTTGGAATATACACAATGTGACTTGATGGATGTTACGCAGACTTTGGTCATCGTTGTAATTTAGAGCAACCCGGACAACATCTCTGACGTTCCTGTGATCTGACATGAAGCCACGCTCATCATTCACTGGTGGATGATCAGGCCAATGGAGAGAGGTTTTTGTGTTGGGGGAGAACTTACTTTCTGCGTATGGTGGCGCTGGTGTTGGTGTCCGTGCTGTCGGTGCGTTCGAGCCGGTCTCGCTCGGTGGTGTTGGAGCCGCAGGAGAGACCTCGGGTCAGCCTGGTGTGGCTCCTCCTCTCCCTGCTGGGCCCTGGAGTTGTAGCCGTTCCAGTCGATGCCTGGGGCGCAGAGGTACCACTGTTCCCAGCGCTCCCACCTCCATGATGGATGGGCAGGGTCAGAGGCTGGCTGTGGTTGTGGTTCTGCTCGGGGGTTTCCAAGCCAGACCCGTGTGGGCTGCGTTCCTGCTTCAGGTCCTGGTTCTCCTGGCTGACCCGGTCCAGCTGGCCTTCCAGCTCCTCAATGCGGCGGCGCTGGGTCTCCAGGAGCTTGGCCTGGCTCTCAATGATGTTGTTGAGCTCCAGCAGGTACTCCACTGCCCGGTTTGGGCTCTCCGGGCTGGTCTCCATGGTGGAAACCCTGCCTTTAGGGTTGCGACCACCACGGTTTTGACCCCCGTGGGGGCCTAGATCCACCCCCCCCACCAGCCCTGATGAGTGGGGGGGAGGGAGGGACCAACGACTAGTGAAGATTTACTGCTGCCGTTGGATGTTCAGAAACAGAGAGTCACTGAGATTAGGAGTTCTTGCAGCTCAAAAAGACTACATATCCCCAAATGTGAGGGCAAAGACGAGCATTACAGCATTTTCACGGCCGTTAAAAGGGTTGCAATGCAGAGAAAAGAGTTCAAGGAAAAGGAGGAGTTCAAAATACTGTCGCTTGTCTGATTTCCAGAAGTCATTTTCAAAGTCCATGCCAAATCTGCATGGAGTGCGTCAAGAGTTGGGGGCATCATGATGGATATTAATCATCAAACTAGATATAAGAAAAAAAACTGAGTCTGGCTAATGGGGAAGCAGTGACAAGTAAACATCAATTATATCAGGCAAAGGCTTGATTTAATGGCTCTCTAATCAAGTAATTACATGGCAATATGAAAAAATGTAATAAATATTCATTCACCTGTGCCATATTTTTTTTTTTATAAAACGTTTAAATCAAGCACTCTTTAAGCTCTACTTAAGGGAAAAGGGGAAAGGGGATGATTGGGGGAGATGATATTTAAGATCGACCACTAATTATCAGTTGTTGTCAATCATTACATAACACAGAAATTTCTGCTCCCTCCCACGTTGAGTATCCCCGCAGTCTATCATCGTCGCTTTCAACCCATGGCTCGATGTGTCTCTACAGCAACATGAAGTAAGCACAGGTAGCTCACGAAGTTCATTCTTAGGGTTTCAAATCCTCCCTTCTACTCCAGATAAAGCTACATTTTACAGTTTTAAGAGTCAGATCAGTTCCTCTTGGTGTGCGTCTCTGGGATTTGTCATCCGAGATAAACGTAGAGTTTGGACTTCCTCGTCACACAAACACTGCGCTTGGAGATAAACTTTGTTAAGGAACGCAAAAACTATTAGGAATTGGTTCTGACCGCCCGAAAGTCTCAATAAGCTGTGCCAAAAAAAAAAATCTTTAAACCGCACTTTCGTGTTTGCAAAGGGTTCAGGTCGCTGATCTGGAAAAAAAAAAAAAAAAAAAAAGGATTTATGCGAAAACGGTTTATTTGTTTCCTACTTATCTGAGTGGAGTTTGGCGGTGGCAGGTCAGTAATCCACGCAGGAGGAGCAGCGGCGAACCTTCTTTAGCGGATCCGCAGAAACACAGAGGTTTCTCTGAACTGCAGCGATGCGTGCGGCTCTTCCTCTGACAGCATCACCGACAAGTTAGACATAAATACACCGAACATCCGGTTAGGATTTCCAAAATAAAAGTGAGGTTACAAAAGGTGAACCAGATTCCTTAGCAAGGAATTTACCAGTTGAAATACATCGAATAACTGTTTAAAAACAGACACACAGAATAACAAAGAAGTGATTTAAAAAAAAAACAAAAAAAAACATTGGTTTCTGAATCTGCCAAGAAGCTATATTGTTATTTTGAACATAGGTAGGTATTTTTGCATGGACCATGATTTTCACAACTGGTGGATCTCTTGTAGATAACCTTACTTTTCATAATTTTATTGATGTAGTTTGCATGATAATTAATTAATTATTAACCAAAACACTGATCACAACTTTTTCATCTTGATCAAATTGGCTTATTTGGATTAATGATACTATTATATGAATGCTGTTAAGCAAACCAGCTGGTCATTGGTTTTTTCCTTGCATGATGATAATTAAAACCATCTGAATAATGAAATGTCAACTCGAGTTAACATTAAGAGCAACATCTTCACTTAATTTCCAGTCTCCTGTGTCTCTGTTTTTACGAATGACCTTCTATAAAACAAATAAATAAGGGTAGAAAGATATTGTAATTCAATACATAATGTGCATTTTTTTTTTTACTCTAAAGTTTTTAAATTTGGAGATACATGTTAATGCAATTTTGCAATGTTTACTTTTTATTTAAAAAAAATGTAATGAAAATGTGCGATGTTGCTGGTGGCATTTTATTTTGAAGGTACTACCCGGGTTTAACTTTACGTCTTTCTTTGTACCTTGACACACTTCAGGAATCCTGTTGAGCTCCAGTGGACAATCGTGCACATGTAAAAAACAGTAATACTGTAAAATGAAATGTGGTCGCCTGCAGGGAGGTGAAGACGCCACATTCTCCTCCATTAAAACATTTTACATCATTCTTATTTTTCAACCTGAACTGAAGTCGTTTGGATAGTTTAGGCCCACTTATTTTAGGCCGATCTTCTTCTGACTCCACAACAGTGAAACTGACTGCAGCGCTGTTCAAACTGCGGTGATTTTTTTTTTTTTTTTTTTTTTGCATCTGAGCTGACATGAACAGAAGGATGCAGCTTAGGACAACATGAGAGCGAAGCAGCCTCAGAGCGGCGTTATTTTTAGTGACAGTACTTAAGTGCTCATATCTGAACTGAGACGCTGGGCTATGAATTCACCCACTTTTCCCCCTCGCGCTCTATAATAGCTCGCACAGGTGTACAGTAAAGGAAACTAATATTAGACTGAGCGATGGGCGTGCAGAGGAAATGTAAGATCCATGTTCTTGCAAAAAGCAGGTTTAATAATTGATCTTTGGAAAAATGATCAGATTTTTTTTTTTACCCTTGTTGCATGTCTCATTCAACTTTTACATCTTATTCTTTATTCCCAAGCACACATCTCACCCTATTTCTGACTATAGAAGCTTTTCTTTGGGACTTAATATCTCCCACACGCCAAACCCTCTCTTTAATATGCTGCACTGTGTCCTACAGTTTTGCTGCCATCTGCTGTCCATAACACCGACTTGTCTGTTAGTGTTAGAAAAAAAAATAAATAATAAAGCAATAAAGCAGAAAGACATGCATGACCACTGAGGAGATTGGTTCAGCAGTTTATTTGGAGTTTTATTAGAACATGTTTATAGTTCAGCCATATAACCCCCCCCTTAGGAAATGAAGGTCTAAAAAAAGAGCTTTAGCAAACCTTATAAAACAAGTCTGACATATAGGATACCAAGCTACTCTGAACGCTCATTGGTTGGGGAATGCAGTATGTTGGTGTGGTCACTGTGCTGTGCAGCATAGCAACGCAAACACATGGTCAGGGCAACACGTTGGTTTGGGTATAAAATGAAAGAATATGTTCATTTTTAGAATCAACCTTTAGATAATGATGGGTTGGTAACAAACAGCTGTAACAGTCTGCGTCTCCTAATGCTGCCTTAAAGCCAAAAAAGAACAAGAAAGAAAAAAGCTCTAACATTTAAATAATGTGTTATGAAAATGGTCTGAAGTCACTTTGTCGCTTCTTTCCTCTTAATAATGGCTTATCTATAGAGCTTAAAACCTGAGTATTTCCAAAAAGATAATTTCATAGAAAAATAAAATCTCACAGTATCCGTTAAGTCTGTTTTTTTTTTTTTTCAACAAGAGAACTATTAAAAAAATGAGAGCAAAAACTAAAGGATGTGCTATTTTGCCATCTTAGACGCACACTGAGTTTTATCCTAAGTTTAATCTTTGTAGATTTACAGTAAGGGGCCTTTTTTTCTTTCTTTTTTTGGCATGACTGAAACTACTTAACGGCTCGCCCACTTTTCCCCGTATTAGAGACCTCAGAGCAAAAAGGGTTTTCACAGTAAGAAAAATCAGCAGTTAGGATAAAGTGATTTATGTTACCAAGGCAACTGTACGTGGCACGATGGGCACAGCACTCACTAGAATCAAGATCGTGTTTTTGTTCTGACCCCACATACACAATATTATTAACAGTACTGGAAATATGCACACTGCATATGCATATTTTTGGCATTTTCTTTTCTGACTTCTGAAGATGGGTACAACACAGAGCTTCCTTATCCACACCGGAGCAGCTTAATACTAAACATTCATGTCTGAATAATCAGGTACAATATAGTCTGTATTTACTTTATGAGCCTTCACAAAAGCTATATATCACTTCTCACATGATTTCTCATCACACTATAATAAATAACATGTATGGGTATCTGTAGTGTTTAATATAGATATACTGCATATGTATATTATTCTATTTATTGTTACGTATTACAATATAGTAATACAAACTTGCTCCAGTTAGTACAGTATTTACAATAGGTTCTGTCATTTATTTCTGTACATATATTTACAGAATATAGATTTCACACCTGCTGTCCAAAAAGGGGATTTGCATGATCACAATCAGTGAAATGGAACAACGTTACAAGTCGAAAGCAAGTGACCACATAAGAGGATTTTGAACAAACACGTCACACAGTGTCCTCTTAGATCAGTTCGACGTGGCGCAGCGGAAAGAATGTGCTGTCTGTGACAGTTGCATTATTATTGCTCAGTGTCTTCATGAGGTATAAAGTGAACGTCTGTACAGTCTCTGTACAGTAGGGGATGATTAAGAGAGGGGAGGCTCGGCTAAAGTGGCAGAGATGCAGAGAGTCGAGGAAGTCATTCAGACAATACCTTGTTGTCCTGGAAACTAGAGATGTTCTGATGCCATTTTCTTTTCTTCCCGAGAACCTAGACTTGAGTATTGGCCTATTTCAAAGCACCCCTCTGATACGGGTGTGATTGAAAAGAATAACGTCCTTACCAATGTGAACGGCTTCAGTCTATACTACTAACCAAGTATGCACGTCATATGATTACAGCCATTGTTGTAGGGCTCAGTCTAATAAAGGAAAATCAATTTGAATTATACATTTGCGTTAGCTCTGCTTCTTCTCTGCTGAAGCGTGTTGAAGCTAACTTTAATTTTTAACATAAATCTTTTTCTGTTTCTGGGTTTATAGCAGTTAAAATCATCCTCACTCAAGTTATAAGTAACTGGCATTGACCCTCTTTCAAACAACACACTGCTGTTTGTGTCTCATTTTATCTGTGTGTAAGTTTCTGTTTTAGAGAGAAGACACAAAGTAAATGTTTTTGGTGGAGCTGATGGTATCAGATGGGTGCATTGACTAGCTTCCTCGCCAATATTGGTTACTGCATTATCCGTTAAATCAAAGGGCATCTGTTCCACCGGGTTGGTGCTGGAACATCTCTAGTGGTACTAGTGATTACAAGAGCAGCAAACATAAAAAAGGAGTGTATCATTTTTAAAATAGTTGACTCAACAGTAAAAGGTGACATAATTTTTTTTAGCATGTTGGTGCATTGACAGGCTAAAATAAGATTTTTGAACATTGAACACCTGCCAGAGGTCAGCTGTAAAAAGGCACAAAGAATATGACTTTATACTACTGCAGATATCAAAGTGACTATGAGGAGATGTTGGTACAAAACGAGTCAAAGTCTAACAGTGAGCGACCGACCGACTCAGCTACTTCTTGTTAAAAAGTAAAGAGAAAGGGTTTCTTCTTCTTCTTCTTCCTCCCTCCTGCCCTTCCCGCCTCCCGGGACTACCACCCTCCTCTTCGACCTGAGCCTCCCTTTGTTGGCTGGGTTGGAGCCAGGGGCCTGGCACCACCACAGCTCTGCGCCTGCCTGCTTCTGTGCCGACCAGGGAGAGGCCTGAGATGCTGGCAGCAGTCACGCTGCTGTCAGATTGGCTGCCTTCGGACTCCGACTCGTGGTCGCCCAGCTGCTCCACGGATGGCGTGGAGGTGAGGAAGGAGAAGGGATTTCTCTGTGACGTCTGATCGATCGCATCAACCCCAAAGAAAGGCCTCTCGACACCAATGCTCTGTGTGTCCTCATCATTTCTCCGGTCCATGTCCCGATGTGTGTCTCTGCTTTCCCCCCTGTCTTCATCCTGCTCCACCTCCTTCTCTCTCCTCAGCTCTCTGTGTTCTGCCATCATGCCCCAATTTCCGTCCTCCTCGACCTCCCAGTGAAGTTTAGGTGTGGGAAGTTTTTGGTTCGGACTTGGAATGGGAAGAAAAACGTCATCGTCACTCTCGTCTATCTCTAAACTGACTCTCTCCTGGAACTCCTCTCTCTCTTCTACCACCTTCTCCTCAGCTGCAGGTTCCTCCTGTTCCTGATTTTCCTCTTCCTCTTTCTCCTGCTCTGGCTCCTTGACCTCTGCCTCCCTCACGCTCTCCTCATTTCTACTTTTCCTCTCCCTTCTTTTGCTCCTCCCCCTCTCCCTTTCCCGTCCCCTCTCGGTCCCTTTTTCCGTCTCACTATCATCACTTCTCCTCAATGCGTCTCTGGGTAAACTCTGAGAGCCTCTTTTTTTACTCCTCGTCCTCCTGCTCCTCGTCCTTGCTCTTGCTTCCGGAGACATCTCCTCCAGCTCAGAGGTTGGGCTCCTTAATGCAGAGCGCCCTCCTCCACCCTCACCTGAGCCCCGTCTTCTCCTTCTCCTTACCGTCGCTCTCTCTCCCTCATGTCCATTTGAAGACCTGCTTCTCCTTTTCTGCTTGGAGCTGCGCCCCTTCCGCCCAGTGGAGTCTACTGCAGCCAAACCCTGCTCCTTGGGGTGACGCAGGGGGGAGGGGGAGGTGACTCTGTGCTCACGGCCTGGGCACATATATTAGAAAGAGAAGCAGGTGGAGAGAGGAGAAGAAAACAGACTGAATGAGCAGGTAAAATAAATCACATCTCTGACAGAGGGCTTTATATAATCTCTTATTACAGAGCCTACAATCCAGAAACTGATTGTTTTGATTTAGAGATTTTTTTTTTCATTAGGTACACTTGCGTAACAACAGCTGCTTTCCACTTCAGTGTAACATGCAGATAATGCATTTCTTTAAATAAGAAACCAATCTCCCAGTATCCTACATACATAACAGTGCTTTTCTCCTCATTAATAACACACTTACAAATAATAAGACTGGGGAGTCTACTCAGAGAAAGATCGGAGGGAACCAGAAAATCAGTGTAATATCACACATTTTTAAAAAATAGTTCTCTAGCTTAAAACCAAGACCTTCTTGTGCAGGAGGTTAGCAGTGGTGACTGAGGAGAGGAGTGTAGAGAGACAGAAAATGGGAGAACTAACAGGAACCATTACCAACCGCGTATTCTCTGTCCGTCCAATGACATAGAAGCAAGGCTCTCCTAGCTTGGAGTTGGTCATACATAGAGACAAACTGGAGAGCTCCACTGAGAGAGAGAGAGAGAGAGAAAAGGGAAGGAAAGGCAAGAAAGAAAAGGAGTAGAGTAGAAAGAAGTGTTAAGAATAGGAAATATGGAAACCCTCAAAGGCCAAATTCAGACGCAAAACTGATTAAAATGACCAAAGATGCAGGCGGGTTAGAAAAGAGGGAAACAGGAAAAAAGGAAGAGTAAAAAAGTATAATTTTTTTTTTTTTTTTTGTTAGCATCAGCCCCATGGAAATAAAGGAGAAAGGAGATAACACACCCAAGACAAATTCATTGCATGCCATTTTTATTCTCTTATATCCCCCCCCCCCTTTAAACACATGGTGGTAACAACACTCACAACACTATTCTTAAACCCTCCCACTGTTTCTCACCATAGTCGGGCACATAACCGTTTCCTCTCTTGAGCACCAGGTGGATGCGGTGACCTCCTCTGCGGATCTGCTCCACCGCCTGGCTGTGCGTCATCCCTGCTGTGCTGTCCCCGTTGATCTCCACCAGCTGATCACTGACCTGCGACATAAAAACACAACAACACCCACAGCATTACTTTATATATATATATATATACTGTATATATTGTGTCTGTTTTAACCTTAATGTGCTTCAATAACCTGTAATAAAGAAGACACATAACAGCAATTTCAAAAGTCGTTTTCCACAGCAGACAAAAACACTGTTACCCATGACAATAACATCTCCCAGGGTCCCAGCAGCCTCATCCATGACGGTGTGAAAGTTACTAGCATTTGCAATAACCAACAAAACTGAAGATATCCATTGGATTTTTTTAAGATCTGTCATATTCCCAAAGTTTGAAGTTAAGTGTCGTCTACTGTAATGCGATGACTTTCTGTACTTGAGGTGAATTAAAAGGAAACTTGTTCACAGCAATGCGAGCAGCTCTGTCAAGTCAAATGGTAACATTGCTAACATAGTATATAAGTACTAAATATATATATATAAGTACTCAATTCCAAATCAATTAGGAATTGATAGAATCTTTCATTGGGTTAACTGAGAAATGTGTACACTTCCTTATTATTTATGTACCACACACAGACCTGAGATAAAACACCTGCACATGTAGAATTTGTTGACATACGTCGTTTAGAGATGTTAGTATGATACTGTATGTTGCCCCTCACTCAGCACTTTAAGAAGTTACCTCAGTCACCTTCTCAAGGGTACCTCTGCAGTGCTAAGGAGGAGGCCTGGCCCCTCTCCAGATATCACTACAAGACTGTCAAAAATGTGGTGTTTTTAAATTTAACAAAGATTATTGCTTCTTTTCCCCCTTTGAACATTTGATTCGATTTGAGAGCTCCAATGAGGAATGATTATGAGAAAGACTGAAATTAAAATGATGTTTCTGTATGACATCTTAAAGCAAACAAGACAATTTAGCAACAAGAGCAATTAGTAGACCCTAATTATTGTTCTTAATGCCTGAAACTGCACCCGAGGTGTCAGACGTAGGGACATCACGCTTTTTTATATTTTCCATGGCGAAGATACATTTCACTGTAAAAAAGAAGCAGAATTAATGTTTTGTTTAAAGAAAAAAAAAAAAAACTTTTTGCTTAGAGGACAAAATTTAGCAAAGAAATAAGAGGTAACTCTTTGTCCAAATTGGCAATTAACAGAAGCAAAACCTAATTTAACTGTCAGGCTTAGCAAAAGCAACGCTGTAATTACAAGGTTTTTCAAAAACAACTGAATACAGATCAATTTCTTTGTGTTTAGAAATATATAAAACAAATGTCAGACTCTTAATCGATGACTCTCTGACTTTCAAGCATTATATTCAGCAACTTGTAAAGAAGCTAGAGTTGCGACTTTTTTTTAATTCCAGCAATATGTCTTGTTTTCTTTTGCTGCATAAGAAAGATTATGGTGATGTTTTATACATGCATGCATCTTCTCAGAGCCTACATTTGTTTGGATACTGTATATCATGGTGCGCAGAAGTTCATAACAAATCTTGGGGATCTGACTCATCATTGTATACTGTATGATCGAGTTGACTGGCCTGCATTGTCTCAGCGTAGACAAAATCATTTGCATGTCCTTATTTCTAGGGCTATAGTCACAAAACATATTCTTCTTATCTTTTCCCAAAATGCGTCTTGAAATGGGGAAAAGGTGTTTCAGGAACACTGCTCCTGTGGTCCGGGATCTCCTGCAGGATGATCTGTGTCTGGGGGATCGGGTCTCTTTAAATCTTCAGTATACTGAAGGCGTTAGAAGAAGATGCTGCTGGTTGTAGATGCTTTGAATAATCACTTCTCTGCTCTGTGACTCAAAATATGTTGATCTGTTTCTGTAATTGCTCTGTGTTTTATGTCTGTAACTTGTTTGTTGTGCTGCTGCCCCTCTTGGCCTGGACACTTTAGTAAATTAGATTCTTAATCTCAACGAGGTTCTCCTGGTTAAATAAAAAAAAATGAAATTCATTAAAGGCCTTTTGGAGGTTTTGCTTTGAAGGGTACAACTGCACAGTACAGATTAAAACACATTAAAGTGGAAGAGTATAAAGAGGATATGAATGAAGACAAACTGTGACATGCACACAGCAAACAAACACACCTGCATTTTGTGGCTCCGTGACGCCGGCCCCCCCTCCATCAGTCCCAGCACGTAGAGGCCCATGTTGTACTCGCTGCCACCTCGCAAGCTGAAGCCGAAGCCTGATGGGCCTCGATCCAAGTCCACGCTGTAATACCTCGAGTCACGCTGGGACACGAGAGCACAGAGGATAAGAAGGATAAGATGAGCGACAACAAAATCGTTTCAACTCAGTGATCATGAGACCCAAATGATTGATTATGATACACCTCTCACCTTTGGACGCGATCTCTGACCCTTTCTGCTTCTGTGAGTGGGGTCAAAGTCGTTGGTTTCTGAAAGGCTGGAAGAATCTGAAAAAAAACAAGAGGATCAAATTGGATTACAAACAAAGAATCAGGCTGTAGACTTGTTTGTGTTTCCTGAATACTTGTGTCTTTGCATACAGGTGCTGGGACGTGGGACAATGGTGAGGCGCAGAGTATTTCCCGCCCGCCGAAGGATCTGAGCGAGTTCTCGATGAGGCAGAGTCACCACCGAGCGTCCCTCCACCGCCTCTAATCGATCTCCAGGACGGATCTGACCACTCTTGGACGCCGGGCTGCCTCGCCGGACCGTCACAAACCGGTGCGGGAGTAGCGAAGCAGCTAAAAAGCAAACAGACAAATCAAAGAGTTATTATTACCTCAAACGGCCTTTTTCTTACTTATGAGTTAAGTAGTCCTGTAAAGTTCCAGTTGGAACACAACATCCCAAAAACTTTCCTTTTAACTGAATCAAGTGAGTAATAAGTGCGGTCAAATGTGGATACATTTAATAGCAGGATGATATATTTCACCTGTGTTTGCCAAAATTCCCAAAACAAGATGTAATTATGCTTTGGATCGTTTTTGGCACAGTTAACTTTATATATTACTTCCTACAGAAGCCCGACTCAACCTCCCCCACCACCACCACCACCCACTGTCACCTTGAAACACTCTCCTCCTCTTCCCCTTCATCTGCCCATCCATCAACCCATCTCTCCATCCGCTACCACGCGGGGAAATGTTATTTGCTGTTCAATGATTTGTCTTTCTCCTCGAGAAGTAACTGTCATGGAAGATGAGCTTTCCAGCACTTTTTTTTTTTTACTCTCAAGGACCTGTCAAACTTCCTGAAACCCCGGAGTGGAGACATCAACACTTCAGTTTTTACAGAGTCAGTTTGAATTGCTCAGCTCCTTTAGGATCCACATACTTGCAGTCTGTCTGCATTGCTATGCCACGAGCATACAAAACACCCGCAGCAAGTATTCTATTGTTTATGCTTGCACCACAAAATGTCTTCCTCCCCTGTTTTAGAAACACTTACTTGCAGCCTTCTCCCAGCTCCTACACTGCACTAAGTCATCATGTTTACCCCCCTAGAAGGGTCAAAGGGGACCCATGAGTATTTTTTGTGAGCTTAAAGTGACTTATTAGTTGAGGCCTGAGGCACTCCAAACAGCAACCTCCATCGTTGAAAAATGAAGCCAATGTGAAGGACAAAAAAAACTGCATTTCCTCTAGCGTCCACTTGAGGCTGGCTCGAAAAGCCCTGGGAATCTCATTATCACACATGTTAACATGCATATTCAGACAGAGACGGAAACATGTTAACAGCCTGGTTCAAAAGACATTTTCTGGTGGAAACATAATTTCTCTAGAGGTTAAAGCTGTGAATGAACAGAGGGAGAATCTGTTTGATTTCATTGAGGATAAGGCTTTTGCATAAACTTGCATAAATAGGGGTGTGGCTTATTGACTGACAGGTGGGCACATTTGCCTAGGAAGCTAAAGATCTCTCTCAACTGTACCTCATTGTCTGTTACTAGAAGACCAAAAGTTTGCCGGCATTCCCAGTAAAAGGGCGACGGCCGTGGTTCAACTTCCAAACGACTCTTCAGAAAACAATGGGAGATATCACTGAGACTAACGTCTGTTTTTATACAGTCAATTGGGAATGAACTGTAGGAAAGTAGTGGACTTTGGTTTCCTGGTTTCAAAAGAGAAGCAGATGCAGATCTTTCCTAAATCTGAACTCTTTTTTTGACTGCACTGTTCACAAAAAGAAGTCATGACCACCTGTCAGTTGATTTATTACCACAGTAAACATTTTTCTAACTTATTTTATTTCTAGCTTCAAGCTTACTCGAATACAACATAATGTTTCTTTTAAATTGATAAATAAAGTTGGGTATGCTTTAAGGCTTGACATATATCCTGTCAGTCAGGATAGAGGCGTTCAAACAGTGACAGTGCTTAACCCTCCTTTTTTCCAAATATCGTCACTTTTAGATACTAAAAAGAAGGAAATGGCGATGTGTTCCTAAACCAAATAGGTATGTTACTATGGCTACGCCCCCTTCTTTGATACAGTTTATTTGTGAGGTTGGACAGTGGGCCACATGTCTTGTTTATACAGTTTGACTTGTCGTCTGCACATGAAGATAATTTACAGGAGCCCTGGTCAGAGTCTGAAGTTCATGAGAAACAGTATCAAGCAGCCTAAAAATAAATTTGCCTTCATTAATCTCCAACTAAAAAGCTTCTTGTAGTTTTTAGCCGGACAGTCTGTCTCTGTCTGCTTAGACATCTAATTCCATCTTCTGTTTCTCCTTCTGTATCTTAGTAAACTCCCAATTGCTCCCAATCTGACCCCTCTTTCAGGGTATGCTATGCTCTGCTCTGCTTTGGGTGACAGCTGGCTCCTCTAGAGTCTCGCCGGTGGCCTTATGTAACCCATCAGGCAGCAGACACAGAAACAAGTTTCTTATTCAGCTGAGGCACAGAGTCATTCTACATCTTCGGGAGATAACAAAATACTTTTTTGAACTCTCTAATAAAGTGCCACGGCATGATTATTAACAGATTAAAAAATGTAATTGATGGAGGCGAGGAATATGCGATGTAATGTATGTCACACTGCCGTTAAAAGGCAGAGTGTATTTCCAGAGACACATCTCCAATGTAGGCCTAATCTGGGTGACCCAGGCAGAAGCGGCAATCAGGTCAAATCAAAGCCAAGGCAGCTTTGCAAATAGTCTTCTTAACATGCATAATACATCGCTCCGGCATCAGCAGTGGCTAAACACATGAATACGCATGCAAAAGCCATGCTCACAAAAACACACACACACACACACACACACACACACAGACACATGTACCAAACCACACACACAGTGACTCACACGCAGAGGGATTTGGACAGATGTACTCAGCCACACACACACACACACACACACACACACACACACACACAAACACACACACACACACACACACACACACACACACACGTAGCTTAAACCACACACAGATGAATCCAAATGGACTGCTTTATATTAGTGTCTTTTCCTCTGGCTCTGCATGTGCTCCTGTCCAGAGTAATCCCGCTGCGGTATGCCCTGCGGCCAGCCAGCCTGTAACACTGCAACGATCACTGCTCAG
Source organism: Labrus bergylta (assembly GCF_963930695.1). Classification (NCBI taxonomy): domain Eukaryota; kingdom Metazoa; phylum Chordata; class Actinopteri; order Labriformes; family Labridae; genus Labrus; species Labrus bergylta. Next base: position 7,659,499 of record NC_089206.1, on the reverse strand, counting down.
GAGTGAAAGCAGCCCCCCCTTCTAGCCGTCGTAAAAAAAAAAAAAAAAAAAATACCCCCCCCTCTGCAGTCCACATGCATCAGCCGGTGCAGACGCCCCCCCCAGCAGCCTGCTGATGCCTCGTACATGTCGGACACCGGAGAGGGAGAGAGAGCTGTTGATCTATAGCAGGATCATTCATGCAGGAGTGTGCCGATTGGTTAATGCTGAACTCAGCACTGCTGAAGGTATCTGTCAGTCATTCATGTTGCTGCATGTGAAGCTCAGAGATGAAACACAGATCTTTACCACGTTATCCCACCATGTCGTGTGCTCTGTTGAGCCTGCACAGATTTAAAATGTTAAAAAATTCTGTTCCTGTTGCTTTTGCTGCACAAATCATCCATGTAAGCAATATTTCGTCCAAATAACAGCAGCAGATTGATTTGACGCCCCCAAAACGTGTGAGTCTGTGGATCTAACTTTCGCTATGCAGAGTCAACAACACAAGCAAACTTCACAGAGTGCCTCACAGAATGACAACCTTTAGCTCATGCGTAAAGCTCAACAGCAAGAAACATTGCACCAAACCATTTCTCTTACTAAACATGAAAGAATAAGTGGAGCGAATAATTACGTTTAGACTCCTTCACAGTTCTCAAAGCAGACTGTAACCTCTCCAGCATGGCTGTTTGATTAGCATGCGCGGAAAAAACAAAAAAAAACAAAAAAAACTCCTTATGTTCTTCTCAGGCAGCTTGAAGGTGTTGAGATTCACGTGTCGGTCAATAGGAACTAAAACATAGGTCCCCTCTGTTGATCCTCTGCAAGGGAAACGTTCAGTGTAGCATTTCTCTTAAGCATTCAGAGAGCAATGGAGAGAGCGGGAGGTAGGTGGAAGGCAGACGTATGGAGGGAGGGAGCGATAGAGAGAGGAAGAGAGAGAGGAAGAGAGAAACAGGCAGGGAGAGTTTTAATCTTTTGAAAAAAAACAGACTGGATGCTTTTACTGCAGAGTAAAGGGGTGAGAGAAAGAGAGAGGGAGAGGGAGAGGGAGACGGGGGTGGGGGGGGCGGGAGCTTGTGAGGGAGAGTGAGAGAGTGATGAGAGGAGGAGAGAAAGAGAGAGATGTGAAGAGGAAATGATATAGGATAGAAATAGAGAGACAGAGGCGACTTCTTCCAGTGACACGACAGGAGTGATATGAAGGGGACAATGAGGAAGCAGAGGAGATGGAGAGTCTCCGGACCACTGAGACAGGTGCACCTACAACCTTAATTCCCCCCCCCCCCCCCCCCCCCTCCATGAAAAGAGAAACGTGTGCTCGCTCGGCCCATAACGCAAATTGAACTGCATCAAACTGGAACAGAGGGCAGCCAATACAAGACAAAGGCAGCGGAGAGCGGGTAATAACTCATGGGGATGCTGCGGTTAAATCTGTTATTCATAAGCACTGTGCTAAGAGTCAGTAAGGGCAGGATTTGTTCCTTTCCCAGACACCATAAACAAGCCTCAACCTCCTGTCAGGTCAGGGCGGATAAAGAAGCTTACAGTGACATACAAGTGATACTTTTAACAAAAGGTCATTTAGCTGGGGACACACAAGCCGACAATTAAATTAAAGGAGCACGCTAAGTGTAACACTTGTTAACTTGTTATTAAAACAAATAGGCTGACATTGGAGTAAATATGCATATTTTGCTTTATGGTAATTTAATGTCTCTTCAATAGAAAATGGTTGTCTTAGCTTAGCATTAAAACTTGTAACAGGGAGAAAAAAACTATCCTTTTTCTGTATGAGGACAAAACCTGAAAATAATTACAGCTCAATAGTTTAACACATAGTTCTTCTTTTGTCCAGTAAAAACAAAGTCTGGAAAAACAAACAAACAAGTTCTGTATTTCTGTTTAGCTAATAGTATTGAGACTGGAAACAGGGAGAAACAGCTAGCCCGGTTCTGTCAGGTAACTAACTGCAACAGATCCCTGACTTAGCACCTTCTTATCTTGTTTAATTTATGCAAAAACTCCTCATAAAAAGTCTAATTTTTTTTTTTTTTTTAAAGCACATTTGGCTTTTCTGGTTAGCTTTAGCATTAAGACTGGAAACAGTGAAAATGCTAGCCAGGTTCTCTCTGAAGGTAAAGCTCCCCTCTAAAAGCTTACTTATTTAAATCTTCATGTCAAATTTGTTCTAATCCTACAAAACCTAAAGCTTTACAACAACAATTTAGCTATTTCTGTTAAGCTTAGCCAAAGGAAACATAAGGAAACAGCTTGGTTAACTCCTAATTTAACAAATTGCTGGAAACCAAACTCACCGATAAATTAATAACATTTTGTTTGTCTGATTAATACGACAACTGAAGTGTTCAAATGCATGTTGAAGTTTTATTGATGGTATGAGCCAGACCTTTTTTTTTTTTCTGCTGGGGGTTGTGAGGTTTTTTTTTTGATGATGCATCATGACTCATCCAGTGGCATGAAGCCATTGTTACCACTTTTTAATCTGTAATTACTTAATGGTACGTTTGTCCACAAGGGCATCCAAATAAAACCTGTTTCCCTGGGCAAGACACCAGATGGTTCCATCGGGGGCCAGAAATGTCCAACTTCTAACACGTAATGCCCATCTAGGCCTCCTCAGATTAAATTATAAAAAAAAAAAAAAAAGATTTTCAGTTTTGAAAAGTACTTTTTCAGCACTTTACTTGATAAAGTTGTTGCGTAATTTGATTTGTGACAAAGCGACCCACCTTTTCCATTTTCCACATCCTGAGAGGCAATGACGAACCCAAAGCCCTCTCCAGGTTTTCTCCGCAGCTCCACATCAAACCCTCTGAGTGGCCGAGTTCGTTCAACACCCTGACTCTCTAGACCTGAATCAGGGACTGTGACACCGCCCGCCTCTTCCTCCAGGCCCGTGTTGATCCAGTCTTTGGGCTCCATGGTCAGGGTCACTGGAATCGACTCCAAGAAACTGGTGCTCTGGATCAGAGAGGATCTCATCTTGGCCGGGGAGGGTGGGGTGCTGAGAGACGTGCGGGGTACAGGCAGAGTGTCTGGGAGCACAGAGGAGTTTTCTGAACCAACAGGTGGAGGAGGGGGACGGAGGAGAGGCGGAGGGAGTCTTCTGATTGAGCCGGGGGAGACGGTTGAATGATAGATGCCTGATAATGAAACAGAGACAAACTGTGAGATCAATTTAGCTACAATAGATACCTGTTTGTCTGGAACAAAACTCTGACTTTTCAAAGATTGTGAGCAAATTTACCTCCTCTGTAGACCAACAAGATGACTTCTGCCTGCCTGGTGTGTTCATGAAGAATTGTTTGTACCTGTAAACCAACAAAAAAAACAAAAAACATGCAACAACAAAGACTCACTGAATAGTAGAAAGTAATGATTGTATATCCTGCATGGTCTGGGAATGCCCTCACAGTGGAGCTTGTCAAATGGAGTTTAAACACAGAAATAGGAATCAAATCAAAAAAATATTCTATTAGTTTTTGGAGTAACCTTTGGAAAAATGACAAAAAAAGTAGTTAAACTACTTGAATAACAATTGAATTAAAATGTAGTTCATATACCGTGACAAGGAGCTCACTCCTCCATACCATTATTCTATTCTGTCTTAAATGTATATTAAGCCCAAAATCTACTGATTTAATCAATCATCCGTATTTATAATTTTTTATAACTTTTTATTATAGTCTATCTTATCATATTTAAATGTATTTTTTATTTAATATTAACCCTTTTAAAATGGAGCCTCCGATCAAAATAATTTAGCATGATTGTACTTGTATCACAGGAGTGACAATAAACATCTTGAAACTTAGTCCTAACCCCACGGTAAGGAGGAAGGGGTGTTTTTCTGCGAGGAAAGATGAAAAATGTAATTATTACCCTAAAGTTTAGGATTGTTTCTTGGGTTTAAATTTTAATTTCTTTTGAAAAACTAGTTTTGTTGCTCAAGGCCAACAATACTTGTTCAAATGAACCATCTGACATGGTAAACAGTGGTTGAGATAAGCTGAACAAATCATGCTCCCAGGTGAAACAACTGTTTTTTATTCCACTGATCTCCCTCCCTTCTGCTCCCCCTCTACCTGTGAAAAGCTAAGGCTCTGAACATCTGCGCCGTTGATCTTGATAATAGCGTCCCCTGGCTGCAGGGAGTTGCACTGCTTCCTGTCCCAGACCCTCTTCACTATAGTCATCCTGCCTCCGGGGCCGCCGGCCGTCACGCTGAAGCCCAGCCCTTGATCTCCTTCACACTGGGCTAAGGCAACTGGAACCAGCTCCCCTCCGCTTAAACTGCCAACCCCACTGCCCATGCTCATCGCTCCGGGAGAGGACATGCTGCTCGGACTTGCAGTGGGGCTGGTGTTGCCATGGAAACCGTTGAAGCTGCGGTAGTGGGGGCTCTCAGGTGTGGGAGGAGGTCTGAGGTGCGAGGCGGTCTGCGGTCTGAAGACGTGGGCGTGAGCGCTCCGTGGGCCACCAGGGGAGGTCGAGGGCCTTCTCGGGGACTGAGGGAGGGGCAGGCGGGACCCTGACAGGGTGCAGGTGGACAGGTCGCTCTCGGACGACTTGGACGTGCCGTAACGCAGAGAATGTTGGGGCGTTGAGAGGGAGTTATTGTTGTGGTTACGGATCATTGAAGCCCTGATGAAAAGATGAAAAACAATGGAATGAGTTCAAATCAGAAGTGAATACAGATATTTTTAAGACTTTTTAACAGATATTCTGAGGCTGAAATGCTAAGGGATGAATCCATCTCACATTTCTTATTGTGTTCGACACAATTATTGACTCTTTATCAACTTGTTATGAAAATTTATGAATTGTATATATTGGAAGAAATTTGATATTTTGCTATAAATGACAAAAAGTTGCTAGATGAATAAACTTAAATGTGGTTATGTGCTTTTTTAACTAATGCATTTACACTCTATAAAGTGTCTTTGGACTGTTGTTTCCATTAAAGCTGAAAGCTGAAGTCATTGCCCTTTGGGAAATTGTAGTAAGGATTTATTTTTAATTTCTTCTTTTTTATCTTAAATACGACAATTCAAGCTTTAAGTTATACCCCAGAGGCATTTTCACTATAAATATTTAACAAGTAAAATGCCATCACAATAGAAAATTATAAATGACATAAATTATCACTGGGTAATTTCTATTTTTTCATTGAGTCACATCTGGATCTCATACAGTTGTTCATTTCTTCATTTGTTCATTTCATTGTATCGTGTTGAACCTCAAGATCAGGACAAAAACAACCTAAATTCAAAAATCCCAGGTAAACTTTCAGATTGTTTTTCTCTCAAAAAACTGGGAGATGTTTTGATGAAATATTCAAAAGTGGAGTTTTTACCTGTGTGAACCGATGGCTGAAACAACCTCACTGTCACTCTGGCTGGCAAGCGTAGGGTCGAACGACTGCAGCCTGGCTAACCCTCTGATGGAACGAGGGGGACGCATGGGGACGGAGGAGGCGGGGTTGCTCACACTGGAGCGTCTGTATGAGGGTGGTTGTCTGATCGCGAAAGACATGGCGTTTCCGTTAGCGTCCAAGGTCACACCTGGTTCCATGTAGCTCACGTCACTGTGGACCCCGTTGAAACTAAAGTGCTGGGGCTGGGGGCTGGGGGTCAGGCGGCGAGGTAGTTGGTGCAGAGGCTGAGGCTGGGTGGTGGTGGGTGGTAGGATGGAGTCTCCGCTGTCCAGTATCCGTGGCGGGGGTTGCTTGGGAATGCCGTCGTGGTTGTACAGCATGGGGTACCCTCTACTGACCTCGACATCCACTGTGTGACCCACAGGCACTGACTTGAGCATCTCTACCACCTCTTTGTGAGACACTCCCAGCACACAAACGTCATTAATGTACACGAGGATGTCCGCTGATAAACACAACAGAGACAGACAAAACTATTTATTATTCACTTCTCTTTTTTGATAATTAAAGCAAAAAAAGAGCCTGACCTAAATGAGATTTTTTGGATCATGTGAGGAGATTTTAGCTGGTTATGAAACAGACTGAAATTATAACTGAGACCTCTTAATGAGCTACACAAGCAAAAGAGAACATCGGGGGGAAGGGGATTATTTCTATATTGTTATTTTTAATGCCTTATTTATAATTATAATAAACTATAAATCAATTCTAGTGCAGCTGATTGTCTGCTCAGCTGTGATGATGTGATACATGTGCTATGGAAAGTGTGGAGATTATTGTAAACTATGGCGTTGGAGGGCGCTCTTTAGTTCAAATTAGGCGATGACACAACTTCTAAATCACAGCGAGCATTTGTTTTCTGTATTGTTTGAGCTGTACAAATGTCTATGAGGCTGACATATCCGTTATAGATCTGTATGGGTGAAAATAATATCTTCCATGAGTCAGGCTTTCAAAATCACCAATTTTGCAATTTTGTAGAAAACGTTCACATCTTCATTTGTGTTTGTTTCAACTCTTCTGGCCTTTTTCTGTGCGCCAGTGTGCAGATAAGTGTAGTTTGTAAATGAGACACAATCATGTGTTTTGTGTGGGCGTTGACTAATCCAACCAACAAATCCCTCTAAACCAGCCTATTAACAGATATGAACTAGATCAGTCCCTGCAGAGACAGCCTGTGGTGTATGGGCTTGATAGAGTGGTAATATCTGCATGCCCGGGTTTTTGTGCGTGAGTGCTGATGTGTACCGTTGCATATGCACACGTTATGATTACGAGCATGATTATGGCGTGCTAGCCCTGAGGATTAAGGACTGATTGTGATACACACTTGCTGTTGGATATCAGAAGATGACAGAAGTATAATCCCAAAGAGCGGAGATGGAGAAGTAGGGATAAGATGTTGAAACACACAGCTGATTCAAATGTTTTGCAAAATTTCCAAGTTAGAGCTCTCTCTCTCTGCAGCTATGGAAAGTCTTGTACTATTTCTTAGTAACTAATGTCTTTGTCCACTTCTTCTGCATTTAGCGGCAGTATATTTTACAGCATTACTTTTCAGAGAGTCTTTTCATGCAACAGTCCCCCTATAATTATTGCAAATGTACCTGTCTTGAGTGCTGAGGGTCCACTTGAGGTAACACTGTAGACCTGGAGGAACTCTCTCGGCCTGCTGCCTCCGACAATATTAAACCCGAACCCTCTGGAGCCCTTTGTCAGGTGTGTGTGCACAGGGAAACCCCTGAGCTCCGAGGGCTGGTCTGTAAACCCTAATTGTTACCAAAATATAAAGAGACAGGGTGAGATAGTGATGATGCTTACCTCTGAGGAAACGTCATAACAGCCTTTAAGTCTTAATATACCATCAGAGTTATAACACAAAAGGAGAGGAATGCCAACAGAATTTATGGTTTATGAGAGTTAAAGAGAAGAAAGAGAGAGTCCGAATACTGCATAATAGTCGCTAGATGGCTTTTAACAAATAAAGTTAAAAAGAAATAGACCAGCATACAATCTCTGAAGAGTTTTGTGGAATTACTGAATTAAACGCAGCATTCCTCACAGACTCTTTCCTTAAAATAAAACCCATAATCCAATAGATTTATCCAATTCTGTATCTTTTCCACTTAATTTGCTCTTAGTTGGCATCTCAAAACCATGGAAATTTTTTATTAAAAAAATCAAATTTGTACCTCAATTTTACTCTTTTTTTTTAGTTTTTAATTTTGTAAAAATAATTTCAAGTAGCAGAAATATTTAGAAAAAATTGTCCACTCTTGAATGCTAAAAATGTAGTTGAGATTCAATTTGTTCAAGATATTACAGCCATCATGTCTCCTGCAGGTACAACAGACCATAATGAAGATTATATCCCCTTCTGCTGGTGAGAGTAGTGTACTGCACTCTACTGAGAGGAGCTGGAGTCACAGCTCTCTAACAGATGGGTTTCAAAGAGTTTGCAATCAGCCATGTCATACAGACTTCAAAAACTAGATTATGTCCTTGTTCTTTTAACAGAGAATCATGTGACCAAATTATGAAATTAAGTTGCCGGTCACATGCTGTCCACGTGTCGACCCCGCCAGCCTCAGCAGTGAGTCTGGCTCTTTGCCAGCAGCTCCGAGCTTTAGGCCTTAATCACTTACATGTCTCTGTTCAGCTAAAAAGCTCATTCCATCTCATTTGACTCTAACAAGCTGCCTCTGTCTCTTACTTCCGTTCTTGACAAATATGTAGCTTCATTTAGGTCCTTCAACGGTTTAAATGTGTCACTAGTGTTGAAATAATTACATCCAGAGAGAGAGAGAGAGAGAGAGAAGTGAACAAAAAAAGAGGCTCACATTCATTTTTGTAGACGGTCTCCCGACTTGAAGCTCGAGCACTCTGCCAGCTGGTCCTCTTTGGGTTGCGTCTTGGAAACACAAAGGGGGAAAAGCGAATGAAAAGCCTTCCTCTTCAGAAACATAATAGTATTGGATATGACAGCATTGGAACTCAACACGCTCAGAATAGAGACGCCTGCCAGTGAAAGTCAAGACAACTTTGCATAAGAGAAGGAGAAGCTCTTATTTTTTTTTGGTTCAGAGCACGTTGGTTTATAAATTCGGGAACAACAGATTGACTGGTGATGTGGGACACTCACCAGTCTGAAGTTGGAGCCATCAGACAGTTCAGAAGGTAACAAGCCCATCTTGTGCCTATCTTACAATCTAAAAATTACATTAAACACACTTAAATTACATTTACAAGAGGTCATGTTTCCCCCCTCAAATACTGTAGAAACAGTGTTTCACGCTTCAAACACTGTGGTTGGAATAAAAGCATTGTTTGGGCATGTGGTTATGCATCATAGTAGTGGCTGCTTGGCTTTATGATAAACTGAAATTAATGTTAATCATTAAAAATAAAATAATCACCTGTCTATGCCAGGGGTGAAGTATGGCCAAGGCTAACATGAAACACAACTCAGTGGGTAAACAGACACTTGGTCATAAGAACTGTCACTGTAGCATTAAATGACGAGATGTAGCCTAACATTTTAAATCTTAGGCGTGTTTTATTTCAGACAGAACCTGGCTTGCTGTTTACCTCTGTTTTAAGTCTTTATGCTAAGCTAAGATTGGCAGCTAAAAAAAACAAACATCTTTTTTCTCATTTAACTTGTTTCAACGATTAAAGAAATGATCTGTGAGTTTTTAAAGGTGTGTTAACTTTCATACAAGCTAGCTGTTTCCCCGCTGTTTCAAGTTCTAATGCTAAGCTAAGCTTGACTGCTTCAACAAACTTGTTTTAAAATGTGGTTTTTGAAGAGTTTAAACAAACTACATACAACATGTGAAGTGAATTACCTTAAGGGGTTTGAATAACTTCAGCCAGCTAGTGAGGCTAGCTCTTTCCCCTTACATTAACCTTTATGCTAAGCTATACCATACTTGTTTCACATTTAGTTTTTACACTAACTAGAAACAACATCTGTGACTTTTTAGAGGTAGGTTTTAACTTTAGACAGAAGCAGGCTAGCTCTTTCCTTAACTCTAGTCTGAATGCTAAGTTTAACAGCAAATCCCTGCTCATTTCACATTCAACATTTTTTTAGGGCCTCTGTGAAGAACAGGTTGACACTCACTCTACATGGTGAGACTTTCCTGGGTCACTGAAGGCCAGCTCCCAGTGATCGGGCATCACACCTCTCAGCCTGGCACCGCTTCTGCCGCTGAGGATCCCGTTCTCTACGACACGACCATCCCCGCCGCTGGCCGTCCTGGGCCTTCGGGGGGACCGATGGCTGTGTGGGACCCCGCCGCTGATGCCTATAGAGCCTCCTGTAATTAAAGTCACAAGAAAGAGTGTTAGAAATCTAAATTGGACAGGGATACATTATTTACCCAAGGCAGAAGGTGAAAAAGTTTCTACTGCAATCTTTTAACGACTAGATGGCAGCGATTCCACTGGGAGGACTGTCGGGCAAAAAGACCTGAGGTCAGCATCTCGGCTGGTGCTTTGTGATCCCTCTAAGGAGGCAGAGCGTGTCACCATGCATGCCACTCCACCGGCACAAGAAAAATAAGCATATTTTTTGCCTAGCTGTCCTTGTAGCTGTCCTTCAGCTGTGAGCCCCTGCATGGATCTGAGAGATGTCGGACATCACACGAGGCGTCCTGAGTCCTGCTGCACGACAAGTGCTGCCGAAGCCCTCCACCCACACAGAATCACTTCAGTAAGATGAGTCAGCAAAGGGCAGGGTGTTGGATGGCTCTCTCTTAAACTCCATCCTGCCTGCATCCCGCATTCAAATCCCCCCCCCCCCCCACCCCCCCAATTCAGGCTGCCTGCTGCCCTACCTGCCTGTTTGGAGCACTATCTGGATCTGTGCCTTCCTGTGTTTGTAACCTCCCACACATTTCCGCCTCGTCCTTATCTTGTGTATCATTCTGGCTCCCTGCCTCCACCTTGCCTAAATCTTTCCCTACCTGCTGCCACAATCACCCTGTGTCGATGGGGCGATGGTGGCCGTTCCTATCTAATCTCAAACCCTCCTGCTGTTCAGCTGTGTTCTGGTTTATTGTTGCCTCATTTTTTCCAACTCTCAAACTCAACACATTTATGATTTTGTCTGCACAGGTGCCTTGGTGAACAATGTCGGAAAGTACATTTTTATAGGTGCTACTAATTTGAAACCAGTTGATTTGCTAGTTGATGAAAGAATACAGTTATTGGCTGTCCATTAGCTGGCTCCTTTCCTGCATGTCATTCCGCACTCTCTCTCCCTTTCCCCGATTTCTGACTCTGTCCACTGTCCTATCTCTAAAGAAAGGCATGAAGCCCAAAATAAACCTTTAAAACAACATATATTTCCCATACGAAGATATTTAAATCTACTTTTACCATGCATGTTTTTTAATTCATTTAAATGATTGGTTTTAAAGAATTGTAAAGCTTTTACTCCTGCTCCTTTTAAATATAGTTATGTGTCTTTTAATTAGTTTTATTGCTCTGTAAGGGGCTTTACCTATTCAAATAAGCAGCCCTGTCTTGCTTCTAAATACAAAAAGTTTCTAAGGAGCCCTGTAGGAGCCATTGTCACCTTATAGCTGCAACATTGCAAACATTTATACACAATAATATAAATCAAAAACTATTTAGGTGAATCAGTCAAGCAGTTTTACTCCGTTATGACAGTAAATTGGATATCTTTAGATTGCTGATAAAGACATTTAATGGTGACATCTTGGGCTTCGATCAAACTATTTATTTAACAGTTCCCATCAGAAAATTTACCAAACAATAAACTGAATAATAAAGACAATGGCTGACAGACTAATACATAGTGAACATTATTGTTAGTTGCAGAAGTTTTCAGATGAGTTCTTTTGATCAGTTGATGTGAATCTTTTCTGCCAAACTGAGTAATCAGGTACTTCTTTAGTGCATGATGAAATTATGCATATTACAGAGAATTACATCTATATCTACTAAATGTTGGTAATTAGTGTTATGTGTTTTAAATCACCTTCGCAGCTTCCTTTTTAAATGACCTCCCTGGGTGCATCCTCGCCTATCTCCTTACCTTCTTGCCTGCTCGACCTAAGGCAGCCTGACCTTCCCTTGGAAGTGATCCAGCGATCAATGAGGCCACAGCCCCTGTGAGAGTTTAGAGCATGCTAATCGTGCAGATGATTGATTCATCTGGGTATCAGAGACTGAAGCTATAGCTAGAGGGACAATGCAGTATTTAGCTGCTGGCTGCTGTGCAGAGTTTAACAGACACGTTTTCTTCTGTCTGAAAAACAACAATACTCTTCTTATGATGCTGTTAGCTATCGATCCGCTCTTATTTTCCCTTTAGCTTCACATTCTTGACCTTGTCCACACATGCTGTCATATACACAACAGTTGTAAGGATACTTGCCTGACAGGCCCAAGTCCTCCTCACTGTTCTCGCCCTCCTCTGCAGCCTTCTCCAGGTTGCTGAGCGATTTGCTGCGTGTGCGGAAGTTTCTGAGCAGGTTGCGGTGTTCCTGGTAGGTGATGGGGGGGCTCTCTGGGCTGATGTGAACAGGCCGAGGGGTGCCGTAGTAATTCCCTGAGACCGAGAAGGAAAGGAGAACAGCGTCTTAAAATGGAACTCCAGTATGGGGTAGTTTATGAATTCTTTCGATTGGAACAAATCACCTTTCTTGAGGCTTCAGAACACATAATAAGAATCAATTTTGGGAGAAGTTGAAATAATTCATTTAAATCACCTGTCTATTTGTTAATCTGTTCACATTAGTTACATATACGAGTGTGTATATAAAAGTGTATCTCCTTTTATACCATGGAAAAACACACCCCATGTTCCCTATTTATTATCAATACAATTTTACTGTAAAGCAAAAAAACAAAAGATGGATTGAAGAGACAATATGATACGATACAGCAAGATACGATACGATACAATAAGATACAATAAGATACGATATAATACACTTTATTGTCCCTTTGGGAGTCTGTCTTGGGATAAAAAGTGCTGCAAACATTCAGCTGAACAAGTGGACAGTATTTTGTAATATGACTGTATTACATTTTTATTTAACATTGTTAACATGTAAAATACAAAAAAACATCAACTGGGTGAAACTGCATTTTCTTGAAAGAATATGTCATAACTGATACAGAAAAAAATAAATGTCTGTGTTATGAATGAAATATCATAACATGAATCTTATGGTTACAGGTAATAGAACAAAGCCTGCTTCAACATGTAAATAAAAACTTTATATTCAGATATTCTGCAGCTGAATGGGTTCATGTCACAACACACACATTTGTATGTATGTGCATTATGTATCCCCTGAGATCATCCTCTGTATGTGTTCTATATTCTCCGTCCTAACCATCTGCTCCAGCTGCCAAAGAACAAATTAAATTACCTCTGCCCCTCCATTTGGCTCAATGGGTTGGGGGGAAACATTAGATTAGTGAACCCAACAACAAGGTCACCAGCCGTCACCATTTTCTGCCGTTTCTGCAGGCGACTGAAGGGACAATGCTGCAGAAACCTCCGATTGCTATGCTGTAGAGATGTGCCCGTCAATGTCACATGTACGGCAAGCAGGGATGACATTCATTGCTCCCATTAAACTCTTATAAATTATGGATGCTAATGTATGGAGGCTTTTAATCAGACACAGCACTGTGACCCTTACTGGAGGAGTCTGCTGAGTAGATACAGGCTGGGTAACACCTGATGGCATTCATATGCATGCAGGGAGGTGGCTGTCCTTTTATGATCTGAGTAATCCTCATTTATCACAACAAAACATGTCAGTGTTATTTATAAGCAGCAACAACCATGAATATATAATAAGTAAGGTAAATATCCAAAAACGAACAGTTTTGATAGACAAGCTTGTTTGTCTTCTTATTAGTTAAAGGAGCAATATGTAACTCTGACACTCAGTGTTTAAAAGTGGTACTGCAGTCCAAATTCAAAACATAGGAGAGAGCTGTTTCCTCCCGCTCCCTCCTCCCTAGAGACGATGTATACACAGTTTGCCATGTCGCGGACACTGAAGCTTCAGTGTTTAGCCAGCTCTGCATCACTCTTGAAACTTTTCTGTTCTCCATTTTTCAAAAGCATCTCCAATATTTATCCTAGTTTGAGCACATTTCTGCCCGTGGAGCTTATTCGTAAAATGCAGAGGCTTTTTAGGTCGGGCAGAATCAGTTATATCTGAACTAGTTCACTCGCCCGCTTCCATTGCTGCAACACCTGTTTGGTTTGAGATTTGCCTGGCAGCCGAGCGAGGGGTGTGCAAAAACGTGCCTTAAAACCGCCTCCCTTCTCTGGTCAAAACAAATACAGACCCCAACGTTCCTCTTCTTCCAAAGAAAAATGGGGCCAAAATAAAATGCTGCAAAACACCACCAACCAGAGATGATAAGAACTGCGGCCTGTACTTTTAGGGGGGGTTAAAATATTGCTGACAGAATGTAAGTTAGATACTGGTTCCTTATTGTAACCAGCTGAGTTTCTCTTGTGTTGGGAAAGTTCCTGTGGTGGAAACACAGCTGAAGTTGAAAAGATCCAACAAGTTAAAACCTCACCTTTGAACTTCCCACTCTCAAGCAGTGCTCCTGCCTCCTCCAAGGAGAAGAACTCCTCAATGGAGACGAAGTTGTAGTCTACTCCTGAGATTTCCCCATCTCTGGGCCGTCTGGTTGTACCTGAGAGAAGAGACCACAGGAAATATTTATGTCGTACATCAGAGTAATGCAGGCTGGAGATAATGCTAGCTCTAATGTTGATGATAAGTCAATTAGTCAAGACCATTTTTGTATCATAAGGGCTCATTAATCAGAGTTCAACAAAACAACAGTTCAGCAAATAAGTCTTCATATTTAATTAGTTTGACAAATTGACAATGACCACAAACAAAAGGTAGAAACTAATGGGATCTATTCCTGCTTTTATTAAAGCTTATTAAAGCAATCTTTGAAAGAAGCTCAAACACGAACATTGAGTGATAATAACAACTTTTACAAGTGACCTTTTTATTCGCAGCATTTTGCTGTTGATGTTAATTCAGTCCCAGAGCAACAGAGCATCCACCCACAAACCAAACTCTGCCCTTTGTTTTGAAGAGCACAATGATGAAAGCAGCCATTTACCATGCCGGCCTTCTTTATTATGAACAGATCAATGAGAACAGAATTAATCATTAATGAGGCGCTGAGAAAGTCCTAAAGTCTTTGTATCACCATCGCAAAGATGGAGCACTTGGATGATCAATGGTGTGTCATCATAATTGATTCACATTGACCTTGGCCCCGGATGAGAGCTGGGAGTCGAAAAAAAGCACAGCAAAAAAAAAAAGTGTCCCATCATTACAGAATCACAGAAGAAACCATTAAATTCATGTGCAGGCATGTGGTGAGAAACACATCACATCTTCAAAGAACTGATTAAGCTACAAGACACCCTGTCTGACCTTGAGACAAGCAATTTCTTTCCCAAGACGGAATCACACCGAGCCCAAACTAAGGACGAATCTGTGTCCTTCTCCTTGAGGACCACATGTGATGTCAGTGTGGAGCTGGCAGGAGGGATTCACACCCAGCTACCCTATAAAACCCATGATTAATGCACTGCCGTCCTGGGAGCCGCTCTCGCAGCCACAATGACACATGCAGGACAGTGAAGGACACACACACATACACACACAGTACTGGAAACACAAATATTAGAGAGCATGAGGGCATGGCACAGTCTGACCTCTTCTCTCTGTAGCACAAAGTGTGTTTAATGTACAGTCTGAGTCCCAGTTAGTCGCAGACGACGAGACACTTGCCTCCGATTACAGCTACAGTTGTAATGCCATTTTTGTTGTGCTAACTCCGACTCTCCTCTTTATATATTGTTTTATTAAACAGCCAAGGCCAAAGGCACGTTTCAAGGCTTTATAAGCAAAGGTTATGACATGGCCTCATCAAAAATCACAAAGAAACCTGTATATATATGTATAATATGTTTAGGGAAGGGTTGCATCTACCCCAAAAATGCACATCAATATTGTGTGAGTATGAAAACTGAGAGTGAAATGTATGCTAAAAATGACAAAGATGGTTGATTATTAACATTTTCCACAGCTTTTTTTTCTTTCTACGGCTTGACTAGTTGATTGATGGACTAACTGGAGTTTAGATTCCTATCCTGTGTACTTTGAAGAGAAATTACATTTTGCGGCTCATTAGGAAACAGCCGGGTTCTTTGAAAGGGCGAGTAGAGGGCTGATGTGATTGCTCACCTTTTGGTCAACTCTGTGACATGCTGCACATCTTCACTCTGTAGCATGGGGAGTGTGTCTACTGTAAAGTTTGTGTCCTCATCCTCTGCAGAGGATAATGCAATGACCTTTGATTTGTTGCTTGCAGTCATATCCTGCAGTTTTTAATACAATTTTTGTCTACTTATAGGAAAGCAGATCAAAGAAAATCATGTTTCTAGACTGGAAATGACTAGATTGAATAGAAGACTAATGAAATAGATGGACTGATAGACTCACAAAAGACAGGTAGATGAGTTTGTGGTTGCAACTTTGTATTTAACTTATCAATCATTCTGTGTTTAGGATATAAAGATTATAAATATATCCAACCCTCTATATATGTAGAGAGCTGTTAAAATGCTAAATCTGACATCAGATCATGATCCAGCTCAAGATAAGTTTTGCTAATGCTTTTGAGTTTAAGAGTTTAAATAATGATTTGTACTGTCCTAAGAACAGATCCTCACTTCCTGTTAAGATAATCTATTGGTTTTTTTAGATGTTATGAGCTGGTGTGATTGGCCATAATTTTTTGCTTTTCTGACCACTTTGCGCCACTTGCCTTGTATTCACAGGTTTGGTCATCAAAGAGAAACAATAATTACCTTCTTGCATGTAATTAAAGAAAAGCGTAAGTCTCTGACTAATTGCAGATGTTACGTCAAATCTCCCATGATGACACCCGACATGTGTAACTCTTCTCCGCCCCTCAGGACACACATTATCTCTGCAGCTGATATGGTGCGAGGCAGAGATTCATTATCTATGCACCCTCCCAGGAAATATATATGACATGTCAGTGGGGGGGGGGGGGACAGGATGGATTATTGGCATCTTCTTCTTCTTCCCTGCCTATCCCTGTAGGCGCCACACGCTGATCCCACAGGAGGAGGTGTGAGATAGAAATTGAAGAGGTAATTACACAGAAGCCAGTACCAACACCAAAAAGAGAGCGTTGTCTGTCAGGACCGTCGCACACAAATAGATAACAATGAATCCCGCAGTTGAAAAGGCCACAGACGATCTGTGTGACAACGCTGGAGCGAGCGAATTCGAATAACTAAATGATGATGTTTTCTTATCTCTGACTCACTCTGAAGACAATTAGAAAAGTCTTTTATGGAAGAGGGGAAGGAAACAGAGCCAGCCTTGAAGCGGCGACATTGGGATTGAATCATTCAAGGGCACATGATACAAACGGTCTGTGCGATTTAACGAACAACGGTGGGAAAGTTCTTGAGGCTTATGTAAGATCTAAAGAACCTGCACAGAGAACAAGAGAGTGTGAAGTAGAAAGCTGCGTTATGTAAAAAGGTTTCTTTTACTTGACCGAACACACGATATACATTTACCTGCTCCCCCAAGGCTTCACAGTGAGCATCCTGTCTGCTTCAATATGAGCACACAGAACCATTAAACAGCCACTCCTGTACTTTAGCACTGATGGACATTTGCTTTTTAATTGAATTCCTCACTCTAGATTGTTGATACAGTAGAATATATCCATTTTTATACACTGCCCTCATGAGTGAGCGTTTGTAATGATATTTCTTGCACCGGTGCCAGCTCAAACATCACAGCACATTGTCTCATCAAAAGGACTCGGGGATTGTGGTGTTCTTTAAATAGCACAGTCACAAAAAGCCACAGATTCAAACAAAGAACAAAAAGATCAAAACAGCACATAAAAACTGAGGCCTCTTTATGCTATTTCTGCTTCTCTAGAGTAAGAAACATTAAAAACTGAAACTCGCTTACAGAGGCTACTCAATTTGTATCTTACCTAACTGAAAGTGTTAATCACAGAGAGAACAATACAGCAAAGCGTCTGCTGAAACCAGAGGAACATACATGTGGTCCTGAAGGGGGCCACAAAGAGCCACTGATGAAAACTCCTCAGCTTTTGGTTCCTGTTGAATCAAGCACAGCTACCTCCTTTGAGATAACAACAAAATGAAGACAGAAAATCTGCTTCTTTGTATCCACAACCAGCCTGACACGAGACGTGATGGCTTCCAAGTCGTCTCAGGATCAGGACAGCACGCGTGTGTTTGTGTCGGCATGAGAACAACAGCATCTTATTGGGTCGTCTCCAGCAGATCAGAGGATTACACACCCGGGGGGGGGGGGGGGCTGAGCCTGCCTTGTTGTCACTCTTACTACATGAAAGCAGTGAGAGATTGAAAGTTGAGTCCAAACTTTGACACCACATTCAGGGGAAGTCTAGACAGCTTGGTGTAATATGTCACAATAGCTTGCCAATAAATAAAGTGATATGCTGTGTCTTTAAAACACCCCTGATTAAACATTAAACTACTGATATCTAATTTTCTACATGACAAGCGTCTTTTATCCATCCCATTCTCTGAATCCATTCACTGAGACGGCTTAGAGCATAACTGTTTATTTAGGCAATCACTCTCCGAGCAGCAGCTTGTAGATGAAACAGGATGCACGCATGCATGGCTAAGTAATGAGAGAGCTTGATTTGAATAAAACTGCAATTATAGTCCGATATGAATATGCATGTTGTACGCTAAGAGACACAGTATTTTCTTCCACGCACCATCCTGGGAGTTTTGACCTGTGCCTTGTCCTGTCAGCGAGTGGGCTGTGCTGACAGACTGTCCCACATGACCTACTTCCTGGACTAAAGGAGAGATTAGCAGCAAGCCCACACTACTACGCCAAGGTTAAGACTACGGGCACACTAGGTGGTTTATAGACTCCCCAATATAACCACCTGGACACAGAAAAAAGAAAAGTAATGACTTACGCAAATCAAACAATTACATAAAAGAATGCACATGTTTCTCAGAAAAGCCTGCACGGCTACTCTATCCTCTAGCTTTTTTCCAGTGACGTCATATTATACAGGATTAAGATGGCAACAGATGTACTACAACTAGCTGCTTTTGGCTGCCATTGTGCCTGATTTTATACTTAAGCATGAAAATGGAACAGGCTTCTTTTTCATGCAGGGGATCACACACAAAGAAGTGTACAATTCAAATAAAAACCTGTTAATCACATGACGAATATAAGGCCCAATAAAAACCAGAGTGTGAAAATGAATTTCCTCTCTGGGATGAATAAAGTACATCTTCTTAAAACAAAGTAACTAAACAGCCACATGGGGCGGCTGTGGATCAGTGGTAGAGTCGGTCCTCTCTCAACCAGAAGGTCAGGGGTTTGATCCCCAGCTCCTGCAGCCACATGTTGTTATGTCCTTGGGCGAGACACCAAGCGCTTTGAGTAGTCAGAAAACTAGAAAAGCACTAAACAAGCTCAAGTCCTTTTACTATTTACCAAAACCAAAGAGGTGGGTATGTTGTGAAACTGCCACATTTGATAAACACAGTGTTTTGCCATTAAAAATGTCCAATCTGACTACACCTGTGGCTCTTCCTCTCTGGCTTAAGCCCAATATCAGCTGTTATAGTCTTATAACAAAGCCCTGATAACATGTTCTTTCATTACTTCGTTAAATTATCTCTGTTCCTCTTGCATACATTGACAGGAGGAAGTGTGAGAAACAGCTCTGCAGGCTTAAACGCCAATTAACACCAAGATATTCACATGGTGGAAATTATAAGATGTGTTATCTAAGAATTAATGAGGTCAGTAACCTAAGAAAGATATGCCTGGATAGATTAAGGTAATGAAAACTGATTTTCTGATCAATTTTTTTCCCTTGATAATACTGATTCCAATACCTGGACTTAGTTTTTGCTACTCTGAAAACCGTACAAAAAAAAAAAAAAAAAGTGATTATTTCCACGCAGTATACTAGAAACTCTGTTAGAATGGCCCGGTTTAATACACTGGTACAAAACTTTAAAGAGGACATATTATACCCCCTTTCCACCTTTTTAAACAGTCCCCTGTGGTCTAAATGAAACATCTGTGCTGTGCTTTGGTCAAAATATAACATGAATCAAGCACCAGAGGAGGTTTGTGACCCTGTATAAACCAGCTCTCTCAGAACGCTCTGTTTTTGTGTGTGTGTGTCTCTTTAAATGCAATGAGCTCCCCCTCAGCTGCGGGGTGTGCTGACTGGTGCCGACGAGTTCAGCTAGTAGCTTCCATGGCAACTTGTCAGCGTGCCCCCTGCGAAAAACATGGCTGCCGGAGACAACACAGGAGGGGAGGGGATTTTTTTTTTTACCAGAATCCCACTGTGACATCACAAGGAGAGCTCAATTGAAACTGAGCACTTTTCTCTGTGTTGTAATACTTATTCTTACCACAAACAAAGGACTGGATGGGTTTATTTCACACTCTTACCCAAATATATGTTCAAAAACAGAAAAACAAAAACACTGTAAAAGTGGATTTTTCATAATATGTCCCCTTTAAACAAAACAAGCAATGTGCCTATAGAAAACAGGCTAAGCTAATGTTAGCGGCAGCTTGACGTCCCTTGTTTGTCTAAAGTACATCTTAAAATTCTGACATAAAACAGGTTCATTTGAAGTTTTATGAGTTTATATTATCTGAAAATCAAATAAAAAAATGCTTTCTATTCTTACATAATATCTGACTTGAAATCAGTATTTTTTTCTGATTCTAAAGTTGTAGTTGCAAGTGGATGGTCTATATTGTAAAAACAATATGGTTGTTAAATAGGAGACAGGTTTTTGTTTTCTGAGGCTAATAAGTAACGGTATCCAATTACGAACAAAGACTCGAAATGACTCTAAAGGTTAAAAATGTAAATCTATATGTAAATGAGCAGATATCTGCATAGGAGTTGTAAAGCACTAAGAGCTATGAAGACAAAGTGCAGAGAGATCCAAAAAGAAAAAGAAGCACATAATGGGACTCACAGGGTACAGCTCGGAGGTAGAGGTTCTCTCTGATGACCTGCTGAAGTTGGCTGTCCACTGAGCCGGGTGTGAAGCACTTACTCAGATACAACCTGAGATCCTTGCACAATGTGGAGCCTGAGGGAAGGGCAAAGGTACGAGCATGGTGAGGAGAGGAAGAAGCAGAAAGAGAGAGAGAGAGAGAGAGAGAGAGAGACGTTAAGGAAACAGCTCAGTAAGCACATCACTCTGATGATGCATATTTACTAAGATTTGTTTGTTGCCTGTCCAATAGAGACTGAAATTTATATAATGTACTGATCTTTACTGCCAGGCTTGATTTAACGCCATCATTTTACAACCTAGACTTCCACATTCACTCTTACTGATATCCCTATATCACTTCTCATAGATCCTGAATATAAAATGTGTTTCCCCGAGTACCTCATGCATACATAACAACCCGCTGAGGTTAATTGCTGCAGACACAACAGTCGAGGCTGTCACCAAGGGAGGCAGAGTTGATCATGGGGGGCTCAGTTTCCTCTCTCTCATCTCTTAATATCATCTCAAGTGCTTTATAGCCTCTGATGACAGGTCACTCACTGTTATGGATCGGCTGAGAGCTTCTCCGGGTTGTCACTCTGACAGACTACCGCTCAGTCTGTGCTTCCACACCCTTGTCACCCCCCCGACCCCCACCGCCTGTTACAGTGGTTCTGCCTGGTAGCAGACTGAATTTGTGCTGTGCGCCATTAAAAAAAAACGTCACAATGTTATAATTTTATTAGTGGAGCCAGTCAACTGCGCGTAGATATTACTGGCTGCATACGGCTGCCGCCCGAAATGAATCCAGCCAGCTGCCTTTTGGGAGATATGAGGGTCTTTTGTTCATCTCGTTATGAAACAGCTGCTATTTTCTAGTCTATTAGACCTCAACATCAGCTCTCAAAAATTGAATGAGCCGATATCTCGTACATTGTGCAAGACAGGCGAGCATTAAGGAAGTCAGAAGTCAAGGTTAATAGCTACACAAAGAAGATGTTCTACAGTGCCTTACATAAGTCTTCTTCCCTCTTGGACTCTTTCACATTTTATACCCTGTTTTTCAAATTATACTACTTATTTGGGCTTTTTACCGCCTGGTGAACAATCAGAGCAGTTGAACAAGCAGCCATCTGTGGATGCACGAGTAATAACCCGAAGGCAATAAGTTTGGCACCTGATCTAAGTTAAGCATTGCTTATTATTTTGTAGTTGTTGTTTTTTTTTAAGTTAACCATAAAATTGAAAATAGAAAAAAATAAATCAAGAGCAGCTGTTAAAACAACATAAAAAAAAAGTAAAAGATATGAGTGCCAAAATAAGAAAGTTGTTTTTTCATTACAATTGAAACTCTAATCACAAGAAGGACATAAACAGCTTTGCTAATTGTTCTGAAATGATGTAATCAGTAGCAAAAGTCAATTCAAGTATGAGCAAGATAATGATAAATAACAATTGAGAAAATGGAGTAGCTATAAATAAACACATGTTAATAGCCTACTTTTACCTTCTCACATTTAGCCACACTTTATTTTTCTTGACTATTTAGTGTCAGCCTGTTACTAATAACCTCAATACAATCCATTTTAATTCAAAGTTGTGACACAACAAAATATGGAGAAGTTTGGGGAGGGAGGCCTAAATGCTTATGCAAGGCTCTGTAAACTTCGGCTCTGCTGGCAGAGTCCACCGAGTGAAATTGGACCTGTCATATCACTACCCTTTGTTTTTTTTCCCCACAGAGCAACAGTATTAGTGCTTAAACCTTTAACCTGCAGCCTGCCTCTGGAGAATGCAGCCCTGTGTCCTGTATTTGAGCCTGAACCAAAGCAGAGGGAGTTGTAATAGTAGCAGGAGTAGGAGGAGGCGTGGTACAGCAAGCGGTTGCATCAGCTCATCCATCACTGTCCACACCACACGCAGTCGAGCTGCAAGGGGAGGGGCCAGGCGGACTTCAGAAATGATAATGGATCTCGCAGCAGCAGTGGGAGCCGGAGCAAAGGTCCCCATTTACACCCCTGCGGCCAAATCAGCTATCAATCTGGTCGGCAAGGCCATCGGGAGCCACGGCCAGGTGACATCCCGGTGACATACTGCTCTGTTCAGAGCGAACAAAGACATCCGTTACCCCAGCCCCCCCCTGATCTAAACATCAAGGACCCCTCACCAGTGACAGACAACTATATTGCCTCGCTCTTGTCATGTGTCACCAGCAAATTTGACCTCCTACCCACATATTGACCGATTGCCTTGACATATCCGGACTAATTGACAAGTGCAAATCAGGCATCAGAATGCTCGAGGCTGCAGATCTTGCTTGTGGGAGTCAGCTGAGCTCGATTTTTTATGAGTGACAGCCTGGACGCTAGGGTAACACATTGTTTGGGAGTCGTCCAATGAAGTTAGTGTAATCAAAAAAAAAAGCAACAAGTTTAACTGTCACAGTGTTGGGTAATAAAGCAACATCACACAAGAGCGAGTGCTGTTGTACTGAATATCTGCATGATTGAATATTTAACTATAACAGAATCACAACCATGCTGATATCCACTAACACAGCACTCCGTCTTGTTTTTTAACTAAACAGCGACTTAAATATTATTTTGTGCTTGTTTCGTTATTTTTTTTGGCTACACCAACACATTGAGCTCCATACCATGACAGAAGCTGACCTAATGCCAAGCACAACATTAACATTTCCCTGTGCTCTTTCTATTTTGTGTAAGACTAATCATTTCACCAGACCCTCTACTTTTAATTATGAATCTGCTTTTATTTATCATCCACCAGAGAACCACACACTGTTCTCAGTTGCATTGGTGGACAATGTGAAGGGGAAACCAGCTTGATCAATTTAGACTATTTAGGCTGCAGCATCAATTTACAGAAGTCAGAACACATGCAGCAGAGGGACACGCATCATAAAAAGTCCCTCCCTGCTCTATATGAGCACTCTTGGACTGCCTCTTGTCCAAACAAATCGCTCAGTCAGAACTAACTGTGAACACATAAATACAATTAGCAGGAGGAAAGGCTTTGCAGTTTATTCTGTCCACACCTCCCTTGACTGCTGATTATTTACACCTCCCAGAACAATGAAACTGCAGACTAATTTACAAGGCTGTGATTTATTAGAGTGCTGAGTCATCGTACCTGGAGACAAGGTTTTGATGCGGATGGGATGGGAGCAGGAGTTGAGGACACCCCGGACATCACCTAATGTCATCCCTAATACTGGTGTTCCCCCGATCTCTAGGATGATGTCACCCACAGTGAGGACGCCTCCCGGAGCCGACGTGACGAAAGGAAACTCTCCATAATCTGCTCCTCCACCGACGGCGATGCCCAGCTCACCTGACGAGCCCAGCAAGGGGACGAAGCTGTCCTGCACCTTGGAGCGCCAGTGCAGCTTCTTCACCGCTGTCTTAGACATGGCGAATGAGCTGGGGAAGAAAGGAAACAGAGTTGGAGACTGAACAGAAGGTAAGAGACTGTAACAAGGTGGGGGAAAGTACCAATTACATAACAAGCTGGAGGATGATCCTGTGACTGCAGGCAGAAGGTTGTTTTGTTATTCAACCTTTGTCAGTTCTTGATGCCTGAGGTCTGTGGAGTGTTTCTGCTTCACATCAAAATGCATAAAAGTCAAGAATAATTGCAGCTTCACAAGTTTGGACATTTTCTATGAGAGTTGGAACATCGCAGAACCGTGTCTTTGTTTTGGGCAACAGCGTGCGTGACTGTCCAACCAAAAGAAATTCACAGACATTCCCTCATGTTCACTGCACTTGCTGCAGGCTGACGTCGTGTTTTCATGTAAACACAGGAGTTAGTGCACATTCCAGCACATTTTGTGTCACATGGGAAAATCGAGTTTGCGTTCAATAAAGTTGCGGGTCATTGAATGCACACAGGCTTAGACAGGCAGGACAAGAACCTGTGGCTGCAGTCTGACAGAGTACTCGGAGTCGTTTCTTTATCTGCACTGATGTACGATGCTGGTACACAAATATAGATTTTTATAGATTTTTCAGGACAATGAACAATGACCCTGTTTGTTTGCAAAGTGTATTTCCCAAGACGCATTCTTCAGTTGTCTATTCCATTGCAGTGTGAAATGACGTGTTTTGCGTACTGATTAAAGCTCCAGTTGCTTCAAGGGTGACCAGTCCTACTGCAATTGAAAATAATGTGTTTTGCTACATGTTTCCTAGGGAGCAGCTGTGTGTGTGTGTGTGTGTGTGTGTGTGTGTGTGTGTGTGTGTGTGTGTGTGGGCTGAGGATGTAGCTGACATGGTGAAGATCGGTTTGAGTCGACAGTGACTTGACAGCTGCGTTGTCCGGAGAGGGGCGGACAGGGTGTCTCTGACATTATCAGAGAAGCACTGTCACCTTGACGCACGGTGCAACAGAGATGCACAAGGTAGGGAAACAGTGACATGCAGATTTTTATACAGAAAAGGCCTGATATTAAAGGAATACTCTGATATTCCAGGCAAAACATTTTATTTGCTGTTTGCCATGAGTTAGATGAAAAGATCAATACAAATCTATAGTCTGTTCATCTAATAAAGCCAGAGCCTGGGGGCTATTTAGCCTAGTTTAGCATAAAGGCTCCATGGATACAGGTAGACGCAGCGGGACTCGTTCTACTTGACAACTTTAGAATTCCCATAAATGGAAAATAGATCATTAAGCTTACATTTCACATCTATAAATTAAAGATGCCAAAAGAAGTAGATTTGCAGCTTTTTTTTAATGATAAATACTTTTGTAACTCCTGGTCCATTAAAACAAACATAGAAATCCCTTTGAAGCACTCTCGGGTGTGTGAGAATCTGCATCCAATGAAATGCAATATGGTATTCAAGTCCCTCCCCTAGGATTCACAGGAACTACAAGCTAGCTAACAATTGTGGGTCATAGCTGTAATGTTTGAATATTGTCTGATTCAGTGCTATTGGCAAATGTGAACACCCATCAAAATACAAAACATGTCCCACCCTATCTACCTGTTTTAAAGGGAACCAAGTCAGTATGAAGAATATAATAACACCCTGCTATAGGGGTCCTTCTCGGAAAAAAATGGGAAGAAAGGATAATATCGTATGTGAATTTCATTATCAGTATATATATCAGTATTTACATAAAGTCATATTTTACACATTTGTTATGAAGATCAATCAAACTACATTTGTTTATTCATTGGTTAAATTCGAAGTCGCTGTTATGTAGAGGGTTTTTTTTTTATGTTGGACCACGAGGCAACCTCCAGTTGTAAAGGGAAGCCAATGCTGAGGTGCAAAAAAAAGTGTGTTTCCTAGAGTGTCCACTTGAGGTTGGCTTCAAACACCAAGGAGCCCCCATTCATAGCTTTCACAAGACGTCACACACTTATTGTGCCGCCCAGTTAGTGAGCAAGAAAGGCTTCCTACTGCTGTATGCTACAGAGAAGTTATCAGTCTCAGTTGCCACCTGCATGTTTTTATCAAAACAAATTCAAATGGTAAATGGACTCGAGCTTGTATAGCGCTGTTCTAGTCTTCTGACTTCTCAAAGTGCTTTTACACTGAACGTCACACCTACACATTCACACACTGATGGCAGAGGTTGCTTTGTAAAGTGACCGTCGGAGTAACTAATCCCAGTCATACACACTCATACGCCACAGGCAAATCAGCAGGAGCAATTCAGGGTTAAGCGTCTTGCCCAAGGACACATCGGACATGTTGCTGCTGGACCCGGGTCATCGAACCCCTAAGCTTTCCGTTGAGAGACGATCGACTCTACCAACTGAGCCATGGTTGCCCCTGGCTGTATATGGGAAACACACAAAGGGGGGAAGTAACTCTGGACATGATACACAGGGGCAAGAACGACAAAATAAAACAAGAAACACTAACGACTAGACTTGAAAATACTACAAATCAAAGTATACACAATGGAAACAAGCAACACCAGGGAAGAATGAGTGAAAATAAAATAGGAGATGAAATGTAAACACTGAAACAAACACAATACAAACTAAAGATGAACAAACATGACATCATTAAATTTTAGTATAAGCAATTTATAGCCTTATAAGCAATATTCCTAATGGACAGAACTGATCTCAGAAGATTAGCATCATCACTTCACAAAGACCCAATCCTCTTAACCAGTGTGTGTCTATCATGACCCTCTGATGGGTGGGGGTGAGTGAAACACCACCACCACCATCACTATCAGGATCATGCCGGGTCCTCCACCAGGCCTCATGAGACTGCTTTAAAGAGCCAGAGAAAGACAGGATACAACTAATCCTTTCCACTTGAGTGGTCATTGGACAGGAAGATCTGACAGAGATCTTCTTCTCCATCCTCTCTCCTACTGCTCGGCCAACAGAGGGGTCTCACGAGGGTTATTCAGAGATGGACAAAGAAGGGAGAGTAGGGCAGAGAGAGATTAGAAGATAAAAAGCAGAGGTAGTGTAAGAATGAAACGTGTGGCTATGAGTAAGTTGTGCCGTTCAAGTCGTGTTGAATCCAGTGTCCATGAAGGTAAGTACACACTAACTGATAAAAAAAAAAAAAAAAATGAAAAACAGCTCTTCCCTTCTGGCTGTAATGTGATCTGTTTAGACCACTTAGTAGAGAGTAAATAAAAAAGATGTTACTCAGTACTTTTTCTGTGGGCTGATGCAACAATTTAGTCATCTTTTTTATTAAATATATGTTTTTTTGTTAACAATACAGCATTTCAAATCTAAACACTGGCAGATTAGGGGACAATAAAAGGTATCATATCATTTCATATTGTATTATATCGAATCTTGTCGCGTCGGGTCGGGTCATGTGGTAGCGTATCATAACCAATCCAATCCTGTTGCATCATAGATCATCTGTAAGACCTGGCTTTTGGTGTTTTTATCAAATGTGTGTGTGAAATTAATTTCTTCTTTCTTTTTTTTTTCACAACACCTCATGTCATCATATTTTTAAATCACCAGTCAGCCTTAAGCAATGAATTCATGTGGGGCCAAATATTGCATCTGGTCTAGTAACGTTTTGGGGAAACAGAGATGACATAAATTAGAGAGGAAAGAAAAAGTAGAACTACGGAGGTCATACAGACTTCATGAGGCACCACACAGTGTGAGGCTGGCATAGGTTCTCTTGTTTGACCTTACAGGACTTCAGCACAGACGGCGTGAATCAGAGGTTGGAAATCAGTCGAGCTAGTTTCTATACATCATTGGGTTTATATTACTGTGAACAACCAACAGCTGTCACTGTAGTTATTTGCATAGTTGAATACAATACAATCAAACATGGAGGGGGGGAGGGGGTTTATAAACGCATGTCTGAACCTGAAATTTATCTTAACACCTCATCCTTTGCCAAACACTGCCCCAGTCCCTCCATCTCCGCCCCACTGTGAAACCTTCTGCAGTAACACTGTCGACCGGCCTGCTATCCATCCACCCACACAGAGTCACAACTTGCACAAAGTGTGTTGTGAGAAGAGAATAAAAACAAAAACATCAACTTTTTCCGTGATAACACAACATTTCCCCACGTTCATGAATCTGGAATAATGATTCTGTAAGCCGTTAGTCTCTTCATTTCATGTTTTAAGATTTCTCAGAATTTCTCAGCAGTTGGCAGGAATGATTAAAATGCTAAAAATAAAACGACTCATAAGTCTTGGGTATTATCCTGTCCTGTTCGGCCAGCACAGTCACATTGTGTGTGTCCACATTATACTCATGTAGGAGGAGTGTGTCGCCAGCGCAGTAGCTGTTGTCTTGACCTCGTGCGTCTGACGGGGGTTTAATGAGCCACAGCCTGTCAGGCCCGCTGAAGCCCGGACACGTCCCGCAGCAGACACACCCTGACACCGCTCTGCTCGCTCTCTGCTGCTGGTGTTGATGCTACAAACTGGCCCTGTATACTCATGTTACTGTACGCACATTAAACACAATTTAAGTATACGGTGAGGCTGAGGAGGGATGTACTGCTGGTGGCAAAAGGAATTTTATTGATTCAGAAAGTTGCATAATGCTGTGTAACTCCACTATAATTAATCATCAGGAATTTGCTAAAAAAAAAAAAAATGAACCAATAGGATTGCCTGAGAAAATCAAACTAAAAACCTAAAACTTAAAAAGCCTCTGCATTTTTCTATTTAAAAAAAAATGGAGAGAGGTTAGAACACAGAAAGGTTTCAAGGTTCCTGCATCAACTGTAGGGTGGAGGGGCCCGGGAAAGACGTCCATCTTCAATGTTTTGAATTTGGACTGCAGTACCCATTTTAAACACTAGGTGTCATACTTACATATTGCTCCTTTAAAATGTCTGTTAAACTTGTGTACAGCCTTGTGCACAAATAAGTTTTGGTCTGATTAGTTAATGTCTTTATCGGCACACACTGTACGTGGGGTCCTTTTTTTAAACTTAAGAATGAGTTATGCATAATTAGGGTCATAACTGATCTGACTGCAAGCAGCCCTGTTTTAGCGGTTTGTCAGGAAGCTTAAGGCCTGCCTCAGCTCCAGCTCTTTGCCTGTGACTAAGCTGACCAAAAAAGTTGAATAGAGTCAGCATTTCCATTCTGGCAACCACCATGGTTGGGCTTTGAAAACAGCCCTTTAGAAACCAGTGGGTGAGGAAACTCGGCCTTTGTCCATGTTTACATACAGTTTACGGGTGTGATGTGTGAAACCCATGATTCCAAATATGTAAGTGAGTGACCTGAATCTTAAAGAGTTGGTTTCATTTGATGTGTTTAAGGTGATGATGACTTGGAGGCAAGCACATCTGGCTAAACATTTTTGATTGTAGTCAATGTTGAGAAATAATGCTGATTCAATTGCTATTGTATGTCTTTTAATGTATGACATTCATGTTTCTTGTATTATATTATATATATTATATTTGTAAGTATGGCTGCTTTTTGTTTGTCAGAAACTTTGTTATCTATGCTGCTGCCTGTCTGAGCCAGGACACTCTTAAAAATGAGATTATTTTAATCTAAACAAGTTTTCTTCTGGTGAAAAGAGGGGAAAAAACAAACATCTTTTTCTGTATGCATCCCATAAATCAGTTAAGAAATGACATATTAAGTCTGCACGTAATGGCAATCCATCTCTAGCTGTTATACAATAAAGACACGAGAAAAAAATCAGGGCATGAAAAAAGAAGTTAGGGAATTTAAGGAAAACAGCAGGATTCATCACCTGGGAGCCATGGATGTCTGTTTATAATTTCATGGCAATCAATCAAATCTTTTAATGAGATGTTCAGTCTGGACCAAAATGGTGGACTGACGAACGATTTCATCCATAAAGCCATGTCTACCTTGACCATAAACAGCACATATATTACCTCAGATGAATTATAGAACCAACAATAAAACTAATAGACCCACAGTAGAGGACACACTACGAGGATTCAAGGATATCTGAGCCTATAAAAAGAATGCTCAATTGAGATTTCTGACCTTTGGGTCATGGAAGAGCTGACCAACACAGATCCTGTTTCACTGACTTCCTCTCCACCAGAGACATGCTCAGAATCCTTAAAGCCTGCTGAAAGCACAGCCTCTCAGTGTAATTTCAAACCATAGCAATCTATCAATGGCAAAACACACATCCTTCTGACTTCCAAGGACTTCCTCTTTTCTAGAGGTTGTCTTTTTTTTTTTTTTATTTCTTCACCATCTTTGTTTAAAGCACAAAGCAAAAGCTTAAGGCTATTGTGACTCCGTGTGGCATGAACAGCTGCGCCACATCGTGTTTTCTGGTTGACATATGCCTTTTAGCTTTGAATTGCATAAACACATGCCTGCTTTATCCAGAGAACATTCACTGTTCATAGTTAATTAACCATGATAATAACTTTTTTTTGACTAAAACAGAGTCGGATGGAAATGCAAGCGTCATCTTAACAAACTTAACATCCCGGTGCAGCAGTGATAATGCTGAGATTTAAGGTCCTGCACTTTTAATCATTTCCAGTGATTAGTCTGAAAAGGCTGGGGCCATTTTATCCCTGCAGCCGGCTTGCAGTCAAAAGTGAAATATCTTTTTTTACAGGACAAATTAACTAAGCGGTTATTTCAGGTTGGATCTCCTGGGTGATCATTTATTAAAGTTACACAGATGAGCTTTGCCACAGAGCTCAATTATTCAAAGTCAACTTGAAGCAACGAATCAAGGACATGAGGGAATAGCACTTGACATTGGGGTGCAAAGCGTCTTGAAAGACCTTCAGGAAAAGCAGGGCGTGAGCTAAACACATCAATTAAGATGAGGGGGAAATGTAATTGTATAGAGGGAAAAGTCCCTCTGGTGCAGGTACAGCAACAACTTATCCCATAAGGGCACGAGAAAAGTATTTCTTCAACCTCACCGTGACTTTTACTTTCATTTTGGCACCACAGACTCTGATATTGCCCCTGTATCAGTAACATTATTGAGGCTTTGTGGTGAGAGCAGTATCTGTCAGCTCTGGTGATCCTCCCCGTGCTCCTGATGTCTATCTAGATGCCGGCCCTCATCCCCATCAAAGCCGTCTCTCAGCTGCTAGAAAGCTCTCTGACATAATCGGCTTTGACCACAGACCAGAAGTTTGAGAGGAACTTCTTCAAAGATAAGAAACTTTTAACAATATCAGCTTTTGCAGTGAGATGTTGCTCTAGTTAAGCTCAGCCTGGTGATCTTTTTCTCCAAATGTTCCCATCACTTAGCCGCTTTTTCTGCAGCTGCCTGAGCAGAAGAGTCGAGTTTTATGCCTATAAAAGCTTCTGTAGCTTTGACTTGTCTGAGCCATGCTCGCTCTGTTGTCCACGTTGTGTTTCCTGAGAGATCCGCGATAATGAAATTAGCCTGTTCAATTAGCTCAGCAAGAACGCTCGATGGATTTATGCAAGCGTATTTGGTATTTTATGCATGCTCACTCAAAGTTCAGGGCAGTTGTCTTTCCTAAAAGTGAAATTCTGAGAATATAGATGGACTGACTGGCTGTGTTTTGTCAGCTTCACTGTGACCAGCATGCCAAACGGCTCCATTTATTTGTCTCTCTGCAAACACTCGCCATGAATAAACAACTAAAGACGACTGGAGTGTCTTTATGAGTCTGCACAACCAAACCCGAGTCAACAAGACTGAAGATCATAAGAAAGTTTTCTTTAACTTATTACAGAGCATGTGCACTGCTGCTCACATTCAAAGGTGAACTTTAAGCTGTAATCTTCATGTGGCGATTCTAGGGTCTGTTAGGGCCCTAGGCAAAAATTCATTGGGGGCCCCTACAATTCTACAATTCTACAATTCACTTAGCAGATGCTTTTATCCAAAGCGACGTACATCAGAGAGTAAGTACAACACAAGCAAGGATCTAGAAAAAAGGGAACAATGTCAGTAAGAGAAAACGATCAGCTTTGAGTCTGATTGGACACACAGGTGCTGACAGGAAGTGACCAGAGGCAAAGCACAACATTGAGGGCAGTTCTTGAGAGCTCTAATCAGTATAGAAACCATCTTATAAGTCATCGTTATCAAACAAAAACCATCGTTCCAACCATCATCATCATCAATAATATTGAGACCATCATCATTAAGTTAGTAGGTATTCATGTAAGAGCTGGGTCTTTAGCTTTTTCTTAAAGGTGCAGAGGGACTCTGCAGATCGAATGGAGTTTGGAAGTTCATTCCACCACCGGGGGGCGACAGAGGAGAAGAGTCTAGTCAGAGACTTAGGATCCTGTTGTGAAGGTTGGATCAGACGCCTTTCATTGGCAGAGCGTAGTGGGCGGGAGGGAGTGTAGACCTGGATCAGAGAGTTAAAGTAAGCAGCGTTTTTTTTATTTTTTTTTTTTTTTATTATTTTCCTTTTTTCACCCCCTCCTCTTCATTTTCCTTCATTGATAATTTTGTTATTTTCACAGGAATAATGCTGCAACGCTTAGCAGGGCATTGAGAGTGAGTGCTGTCAGATGGGGCCCCCTTAGGCAGGTTTACTACTGAAGTTGCAAAATTTGCACATTTTGAGGCAATGCTTTGGTTTAAAGTTTGTCAGCCATTGGGGGCCCCCTACTGGCCTGGGGCCCTAAGCAGTTGCTTGCCTTGCCTGTTGCCAGCGCCTCTGATCATGAGTTAACACCTGCTGCTGTGAAAAACACTAAAGCTAGTAAATTATTTTGCTGAGTTATTATTCAATAGAACATGAATCACCTATGATTTTGATGAAAGATAACTGAAGCCAGTTGGACAGAAAAAAAACAAATATTTCTTAACTGTTCACTTTCTTCTGTTCTTGTTCAGTATCATTGCAGATATCGATTACCATCATTATCAAATTACTACTGAGTGAGTGTAAAAAGTTCAACAATGACAATTACATCTTGTTAGAGACAACTGATGAACACTTAATCGATTTACACGAGTCTGATTATTGTTCTGTTATATAATCATGATTTCTGTGCTAAAAAAAATTATTTTAATTCTGAATTGATTTTTTTGGGATAAGAGCAGTGTATCTGATGAAGGAATACCTGATAGGACTTTTTTTTTTTTTTTTACAAAACACTGAATAAAAGATCACTTAACAGAAATCAGTTATTGAAACGAACAGATAAATGCTACAGAAATCATCTTTAGTTGCAGCCACATATAATTTCCACTAATAGCAGCTTTTAAAACCAATAAATGGTTTATGCTTTAGAAAGAGAAAACGTAGACTATTAAAGCATGATAACAGAATAGATACAATTATTTTCACGCAGCTGATTTGTTTTTCTTTTACTTTTTAATATTCTAAAAAAACATCATGAGAAATGATTTGCCAAAATTGCTCAAATGTCTCCCCTCGTCCCAAACAGGCAAAAGATATCCACAGAATCTACACAACTGTGAAGCTGTGATCACGACATTTTATCATAATAGCTTAAAACTCAAGATAATTAGTTTCATTATTTTAAGAATTGCTGATTAATTTCAATAAATGGACTGATGGATTAAGCTCTGCATTGTGATATGTTCATTAAGAAATAAAGGGCAAAAAACTGCTAAAATCTTACTTAAAATATAAATCTTGCACAAATTTCCAACAGAAATATCAAATACCAAAACCACAGGGTGAAAGTCTTGATTGATTGATAACCTAATTCCAAACCTGTAAAGAGAAAGACAAGCAGATTAAAAGTCAACTGGAATAAAAAATAATGGAGTGAAGTGCTAAACTAAACAACAGTCTCAATTCTTGAAAAACATTCTGACACATTGTCAAAGATAACCTTCCAGTTCCAAACAGAGGTATGTTGTGCAGAGTGCAGGACTTCACCCTGACCTGTAGTGAAGCACACTGCTCCTAATCTCACTGCATCCTCCCACGGGGGTTGAAGGTGAGACAAGTGAGGCATCTTGAATAACCACTGACCTTTAATTCATCTCATCTAATAGACCGCTGGAGTGGCAGACTGACAAACAAAACAAAAAACAAAAAAAAGCACGAAAGCATTGTCCCAGTCTGACTTCTCGGTCTTATCTGAAATCTGTACCCTGACCTCTCCCGCCAAATATTTACACCGAAACTGTGTGAGCAACGTGGGGTGCCGTAAAGCTCCCTGATGCTCACTCGCTTTCAAATCTAGGGCACGAGAGTGCTCAACACAAAACAGACAGCAGAGGCAGATTTAAAAATAAAAGATTAAATGCTTGTGGGTCGCAAAACACAAAATGTCTCCCTCTATCACACACGCACGGAAACATTTCACTCCACCCTATAAAGTATACATGAAAAAGCTGATAAGAATACATGGAATGAAAAGTCAATATCATCCACACGCCATGAATGAATACACAATCTATTCCTGTGTGTGATTTGATATTAAAGCTGCTCTTCTATTGACTGGGACTTAGAGTAAGATTCAATCATCGTTGAGAATTAAAGTGACACCCACACGCACACCTGATGGGATAACACACACACTCACTGATGTTCTCTTTGGGGGGGAAAACGTCAGGGGATCAAGGTCAAGTCAGGGGGTAGTAGCCCGCATGTTGTGTACACACTGCACTTCTGAGGAACACCACGGTTGCAACAACAACAGGTCATCTTAGTCAGTCTGCCAGGATGCATTACACTCCTCGCTGTGATCAGAGATGAACCCTCATCTGGAGGAGGGAGCAGTTTAATTAAACAGAGCAGACCATGTGTCTCCACAGAGATGAGGGATAAGAAAGATGGAAAAAAAAATAAAAGCAGGAAAATTAGGTAAAAATTTAAAGAGGATGATGCAGAAAATAGAGTCAGCACCAGACTGGAAGCAGAATGGAATGAAACGTTAGAATTGCCATAACGACGGGTGTGGTACCCTTATTAATAAATGGCGGAAATCTTAATAACAAAATGTATTATTCATAAGGAAATGGAGGTTCAGTTCAGTTCACTATAATGAGCATTTTTGTGAGGTCGCAGCTTGGTAACCTAAGCAGGCCTTGATGTGTGTGTGTGTGTGTGTGTGTGTGTGTGTGTGTGTGTAAGAGAGATACTGCTGATTCAGTAGGGATGGGTGAAGGTGACCCTCGCCTGCTCCTGCCTGCCTGTCTCACCACCTGATATTGATCCCAGTTGTCCAACTCACATCTGACTCAAGGATACATGGATTCATTGCCTTCTTGACAGTTCAAATATGGCACAGTGTAAATTGTAACTCCTCACACTATCATTGATTAGTTATTGATTTGCTACCTCAGTCAGAGTCCAACCACTTAATGGAGGCTTATCCAAACCAAATTGAATCTCAGTGCACACAGACAGTATAGGGCTGTGCATTGGATTAAAATGAGGAAATGCCAACATGTATTGTGATATGGGGGATTGTGATTCATTATATTGCAACATTGTAAGCCGGGCAATATATTGCTTCCTTTGTGACGCTGCCTTTTATAGCCTTTTGTTCTTTGACACTCTCCAATTCAGTTCACAATGTTTTGTTCAAGTTTGAACAAAGATTGTTTAAAGCGTTTCTGTCTATGGTCAGACAAACACACGCACGCACGAACACACACACAACTAAACATCGGGCAAGAATCTTTGCATGTAAACTATTAAATAAAGATCAATGAGAACCTGTAGAGCAATACAAACGATAACACTGCTGTACCCAAGTGTGTAAATGTAATGCTCTGATAAGACTAGAGGTAGTGTTAAGGGATGTTTCCATTTAATTGTTTCTATTACCAATGAAAACTCAGATACCTGGACTTAATTCAGATACCTGGATACCTGAATTAGTTGGTAACACGCTTTAAATACCAGTGCTAGGGAAACATATACTCTGTGTGGCATTATTTTCAACAGCTGTATACTACTAGCCCTGTAAGGCTGTGATAGCTGAAGTGCCTACCTCAGGAAACTGAACAAAACAAACCTTAAACGCCTTAAACTCAAGCTACGCTAACATTAGCTGCAGCACTTCTAGCAACCTCGCCTGACGTCTGTCTGCCAAATGGCATCAAAGAAACCCTGGTATTTGACATTAAAACTTTATATTATCTTAGCTTACATTTAAAAATATAAATTCTTAAAATGAGTGTGACAGTTAAACTCAAATGAGATGCTATAGCTTTGACTAACTGTTGTTTCGTGCTCTAATCGCATGACGGTTTACCTGAAATCAGTTCTTCTACTTGTGATTTAAAGCATCAGTTGTATTGCAGCCATGATATACATTATCAGTGTGCGGGGTTCTGTTTTGGAGAAGAAGAAACACGTCCATTTTTTGGGGGGGTGCTATCAGCTAATTGACGGGCATACTCTTTGACACCAGGTATTGAACTTGGGCTCTATCAGAGGCATTTTTGATATTTCAATACTGATATTTATCAGTATTGGAATAACTCTACTTTAGTTTCAGCACAGAAATGTTGTTGTTATTGTTGTTAACATTTCACATCAGACTCCACATGATTTGTTGAGGACTAAGAATAGAGCAGGGTACAACTGCTGAATCCAAATGCAGTGGCTGGGAGCAAAGGTTTGGACCACAGATGGGAGAAAATGCCTGCGTAGCCCTGCCCTGTCAAGGGTAAACTGCCATGTGCACACACACACACACACACACACACACACACACACAACATGGACCACACACACATGCACACACTGTTTTCACCTCACCTTAAAAAAGCAGCATGAATATGCATGATGCCGAAGGACACAGGAGGTACATAATTAGACAATCAAGTAGTCCCAGCTGACGTGCATTACTATGACAGAGGAGAAATGCACCTCACTTCATCCTCCACTCTGGTTAGCAGTGAGAGCAGAGTCATGTTGGTACCCATACATGTATTTCCACTTACTGTCAGTTCAAACTCGGGCAGAGAATTGACATGAAAAAAAACGACAAACCCAGAATAAAAGGCTTTGCTTAGTTATGGTGTGAGTCAGGTGCTGCTGGGCCCATACATGATGAGAGGAAAACAAACAGTGTGAGGTCCAGAGCAGCATGAGAGCATATGTGCACACTCAAACACACCACATGTCTCTGCTTCTTGTCCCTCCAACAAATTAATGATTCTTAATAATAATAGCATAACCTTGACTTCTTATAGAACGTGGAGCAATGCAAAACATTAAGTCAGGGTCACTATCCATCACTTCAAAAAAAATGGGACACGCCCTAAACAAACAGCTATACACACTCCCAGAGCTGTGGGGCACTCATGCACACTCCTACACATACATGCACACACACACACACACACACACACCTGGCTGGGAACTACACAGTACATTTTGCAAGTCAGAGTATTTTTCATGACAACATGAATACATGTGCAGCAAACATGAAACTCCTGTTTCCTCTTTATTCGTGTGATTTCTGCAGCAGGATATTCATAAATAGATATTTTTTAAAAAGAACACCTACATCTAAAAATAACAATTCATAACAAACTTTTCAAACCTTATAGTAGTTAACATGTGCACAGAAACTCCCTCTCTCTCACACACACACACACACACACACCCACACGCATGACCACCTGCTGTTGACAAAGGTAAACTTCATCTGTCAAAATGACTCGCTTATCCCTAAAATCTGTCACAATCATCACTCTCTTTCACACTCACACTGGCTGAGTAGTTTACATGCACACACACTCTCACCTTCTCTCTTTCAAACACACACACACACACACACACACACACACACACACACACACACACACACACACGCACGCACGCACGCACACACACACTATTTGGTTACACACAACAGACTCTCAAATTTCTCATATTTAGGCAAAATACTGACCTGCCCTGGCGCTGACACACACACATCCTCTTCAAGCAGTTCAGCCTTTCAAAGAGGATCCGTTTGAACGCGTCTATATACATTGACCCGGCTGAGGTTAA
This sequence comes from Labrus bergylta, assembly GCF_963930695.1. Lineage (NCBI taxonomy): Eukaryota > Metazoa > Chordata > Actinopteri > Labriformes > Labridae > Labrus > Labrus bergylta. The sequence goes on along the minus strand of NC_089206.1, from coordinate 7,621,488 downwards.
ACACCAAGCATGCACTTGAATAAATATGTTGTTGTGTGTTTAAAACAACAACAACAACAACAATAAAACAAACCAGGACCCTTATGTGAGATGGTTAAAAAAAAAAAAAAAAAGCAGCGTGGGAATGCAGTGATGAGTATCGTATCCCAGAGAAAGTCAGAGAGAGCCGATGCGCACGGCTGACGGGATATTTGGACAGTGATGCTCTGAGAGCTGAGGGATCTTGTGGAGAGAGAGTAAGAGAGAGGAGAGAGAGAGGGAGAGAGAGAGAGAGAGGGAATAATACACAGACACTCACGTACACACATGCACACACATACAAAGACACACTATCGGGCAAATCTGGCAGCGGACGCTTACAAATGTAGCAGCTGCTGCACTGCTATAGGCAAAACGACGCCGAGGATGGACAAATGGCATAGTCATAACGTCCTGTTTAACTTGGGTAAGGAGTGTGAAGTCTTAGCATGGGCTATTAAACAATAAGTGCTGGACTTGTTTCTTACCTTCATGTTCGCTTTCTCTTCAAATCCTTGCTTCTAGTCCTCGTTTAGCTGGCACTGCTATTAACTTGAATGCAGATGTAGTTTGGTTTAACAATTAAACCGATGCAACAATTAACCCAACAGACAATCGTCTGTGTGTGGCCGAGTAGGTGTCATTGAGCCGCAGTCGCAGTGCAATCAGGGCGCGGAGCGTCAGTTGCCGAAGATTTGATTAGATTAGGATGTATACATGATGAGATGTCCAGGAGAAAGTGTGCTCAGGTTGAGGTTCCTTCTTCCAAAAGGCACTTAAAAAGGAAACAACGAAAGAAGGCACATGGGAAGGTTATCTTGGGAAGTTAAGGAGCACAAAGGGGAGGGAATAAAAGAGTTAAAAGTACCGCCCCTTATTCTTCCCAGTCCTGTACCTGCATCAGCAGCATCACTTTTCGCTTACGAGTTACAACCTGGATTTAAAGGCGTGAGAACCAAATTATCAAGTGAGGTTTTACACAAAAACTGTGTTGTATGCGTATTGTGTTGAGCTGTGATTAATATATTCCGATAACAGTGACAAATCTATTTATAATGCTGCGCGAGTTAGGATAAGTGTAGGTCAATTTAAAACTATCTTCATTGAAGAAAAGTTCTATAAGTAATATGTCAAATCAATACCCTCCCCAATATTAGGTCTGAATTAAAATATCTGTGAAAGGAATATGAATAATAAAATTGTGCAACATGTCAAAAAAAAGAAACGCATGGAGCAGGCATATAAAGTAGAAAATGTAAAAAAAAAAAATATCATAATAGTTGTAAACTCAATTTAATAAGAACTCCACATTTTATTATCGCTCAATTTTTGGTTCATTTCGTGTTATCATCGGTCCAAAAAATGTAAACAATTTAAATAGGCCTACATTTTTATTTATTTATTTATTTATTGTCTTTCTTGCTCCTTCTTTCCAGATGATTATAATCAATTTTATTTGTGTTTCCACCACAAAAATTCGATTAAATCTCATTTCAATCTCGATCCGCTAACCGGTCGTTGGACCTTTAATGTCGACGCATGATGGGAGTTGTGGTAATTCGGAGGGGCTCCATTGATACACCTAAAGCAGAAAGAACTACATCTACCAGAATGCATTTCTCTCACGCTCCGATCAGTTTCAAACAGTAATGGCGTCGCTGGCGAACGATACAGGTGCCCCCAACTCTGTAGCTTCTGGGGAGCCTGGAGAGCGAAAGAACCCGGCTGTGTCGTTTGGTTTCACTAAAACTGTGAGCAAACTAAAACCTCCAACTGGCGACGCCGCGTTTAAGAAAGACGAGAGGGACTACTTGACCGGAATCGACAAAAATGAACTGCAAAGGTAGGCGGCGGGTGCTAATGCTAATTGTTGTAGCATTAGCGGAACTGTTACGTTTCCTTTCAATCAAAGCTCAGCAGTTAAACCCGGAGGATTAACAAGCACATTATTTTTTTTTAGTGATAATGAACATGTGTTGTTATGAATTGTGGGTGTGTGCCGTGTTTATGAATGGAAGTTAAGGTTGTTTCAGCTGTCTCTCTGCTCTGTCCCGCTGCAGCACTAAACCATCCGAGAAGCCCAAAGAGCTCATCATCCCTCTGATCCAGAAGAACCGCTGGCACAAAACAGAGAAAGTGGTCCAGAGCGATGGTGGTGAAGGCAAAACGCAAGAAGCAACCCAGGAAAAGGATTCTGTGGATTCTCAGGCTGTCAAAGAACTCATTGAAGGTGTGAATTTAACATAGATAAAATCTGTATTATCATTGTTAGAAGAGGACACAACGAAACTGTGTGAGCAGCAAATCTTTAACAGCAGTGTTTACAAAGACAACAACAATATATTTGTGGTGATGTGAGAGAGAAGTATGCAAAAAAGTGGCCAGAGAAATTGCTGTTCAGTGAATGAATGATAATAATAATAATAATAATAATAATAATAATAATAAATAAATAGACAGTCGTGGTGACTGAAAGAATATATACAGTTATTATTTTGCAGTGACAGATTAATTAAACAAATATAAATATAGAGATATAGTGCAAGTAAGTGAAGTTATAGTGCAGTGAAAGAGTATATATAGTTATTATTGTGCAGTGACTGGATGAGTAAATAAATAGACAATTACAAAACAGTGAGTTACAAAATTATTAACAAGTAATATTGAACAGTTAGCAGCAGTTAGGTATTTATTGCTCATTGTATTCCTGTCTTGTTGTGGGGGGGGGTTATGGGTTGAGGAGTTTATGAACTGTATGCTCTTCAATAAGACTGCCATTAACTTACTGGAACACAAAGCTCCTCATACATCAATCAGTCTTTATTTGTTATTAATGATAATAATAATAATAATAATAATAATAACAACTTTATTTATATAGCACCTTTTAAAAACACAGGTTTAAGTGCTTTGTCAAACTAAAGAAGAACATTAACAACAGCAAGAACATAACAAATGCAAAATACTAAAAAAATAAATAAATACAATTCAACAGAAAAGAACCCAAAGTGCACGATACCCAACAGACATATATAACCCGACCGTCACAAGAACCATCATAAGAACCCAGGCAACACAAGAACCCAACAACAAGAGCTGAGACCAAGAGGAGCAAAGATTTAAAAATATGTAAGAAACTAAAAGAGCTAAAAGCAAATAAAAAAGAGAGCAGCATTAAGAAGGTAAGAGCAGTAAAATAAATAGAAACGAGTGGTTAAAGGATCAAAAAACCCAAAACTATAATATTAATAAAAATAGAAAGTAAATATAAATATGAAACATTAAATAGACTAAGTAAGATAAGAAATTACCAAGTTAAAACATAAGAGGAGTTAAGATATGAGCATAAATAAAAGAACAGTAAGAAGTAAAAGAAGATAAAACCAGTAAGAAAAGACATTAAACGCCAATTTATAACAAATGTATCTCAATACAGTTCACTGAAGAGCAGACAGAAGACTTGACTCTTTGTTAAACCCAACATCAATCCATCCTGAGCACAGCACGAAGCAACATTGAGCAAAGTCAGAGTGGCAAAGAAACCTTGAGAATAAGCAGGCTCATGTTGAACAGCAGTCTGCTGTGGCTCATACATCTCCACTCCGTTCTGATAGATTCCCGAAGGCAGCTGGAGGAGTGGCAGAATGGCCCTCAGTCGGAGAGAAACCTGAACCTCAGAATCCCACTGTTGATGCAAAACAAAGTGCCAGACGGCTTTGAGGATGGAGACCAAGTGAAGGTGGATCTACGGCCTGAATCTGTGAGTATGGATACAAGTTGTGTGACTGACTGAAATACTCCTTACTATGAAGCAGAGAAGAACATGTTGGGATACACGGTGGCTAGGTTAGAAAAAAAAAACGTTGATCCTTTTAACTTGGTGCACTCGTTTTCAAGTTTATACAGATGATTTTCCCTACCATGCTTAATTGATAACATTTACCATATACTTTGAAAGTGCTAGCTAACTCTGTGTTATTTGCCATCAGTGAAATTCATGTAAAATTATTATCCTTCCTTTATGCTTTCATTTTGACAAGATTTCTAATGTTTGCTGCCTTGCTTGAGGGCATAGGTTTTTTTTTGATAAGGGCCTGGCTCGATGGTGTTTAGTTCTCTGTAATTTCTTTGGAAGATGTCAGACATAAATATCAAATTGAATCTGCTAGAGTGGCATTTCAATGAGCACATAAAAATGCCTGACTGTACAAAGTCTGGTAGACTGGCTACTTTGGCTCAGATTGAAATTTGAGTGTGTGAAAGTGCTGATGGTCAACTGAGCAAGAATAAACACCCGTGTGTGTTCCCAGTTGTGCGCATGCGTATGTTCATGGTACAGTAAGGCCACGGTGGCAGACAGGCGTCTCCCCAGAGACATGCAGGCAACCAATCAGACCTCTTTTCTGTTTCTGTTCATCAGATGCCTCACGTCCCATCACTGTCACCCCGTATCTGCTCTCAGTCACTGTAGATGTGTCTGTCAGAGCAGGAGAGTCAGGGGAAACTGGCTCAGTGTGCCCTCAGCTAATTTTAATGCAGTCTCCTCTGCTCCAGGCTTCCCTCAGAGGAAAGCCTTCAGCAGAGACAGAGCCGAGTCGGGCCACTGCTCAGATGACGGTCTCTGTGGCTGCTGCCTGGTGACTTTATTCAGCCCGGGATGAGTCTTACAGCCTGGAGTCAAAATGCTGAGTAAGACCGGCATCATAAACTGTTTCTCTGTCAGTCGCCTCTGGCAGTTTCTTGTGTTTCCAAACTCAAAGATTACATAAACACCTCATTTAGGCCTGACTCTATTTTTTAATGAAAACCACGGTTTCTGTATGTCATCATCTCTCTTTTTTTGAACACTTTATGCACTTCCTAAACGACAATAACAGTTTTTGTTTTTCAGTCAACAGAGGCAGATTATGAGACTGTTCCGGTTGAGGCTTATGGACTGGCTATGCTTAAAGGGATGGGCTGGAACAAAGAAGAAGGCATTGGCCGTACATTTAAACAGTAAGTAACCAACTGAACCTTTAAAGTTGCTTTATTGCCTTAGTAGTGTAATAAACAAAATGTATGACACAATCTTAAGTTAAAGCTTCCAAAATATGGAGATAAGCTGGTGTTCTTAGGTTTAGCAGGAGACTTCCCCTGTCTGACTGGAGGCATAACATATAAATAACGATGCGGTAATGGCAGAGACTGATGTTATTATGACTGTATATTAATGCTATGTGTAACTGAACATATCTACAATATTAACAAATGAGTGGTAAAGAACTTGATTGCAAGCAGAAAAAGCCAAGGTGAATTTTCCTGAATATAACTTTCTGCGTCAGCTCAACCGAACTTCAGGAAGAATTTTTACTAGGTGGCCTGGTAGGAAAAGATCTGTTTGCATCCTTTCATGCAGCTCAGAGTTTTGTTTGTATGTGAAAACACCAACATAGCAATTAATCAGCCAGTTTAAATCAATTCTAGTAAATGCTACTTACAGCTCTATATTGAAAATAATGAAGTCAATGTTTGATTCAGGAAAAAAATCAATCATAATGTTGTACTCATTAAGTCTTGTAACCCGATTTTAAAATAGAAGACGTTTGTTTATTGATTTAATGCTGTTGTTCCTTGTCTTCTTCAGACATGTGAAGCCGATCGAGAACCAGCTCCGTCCCAAAGGTTTGGGTCTCGGTGCTGATCGTGCAGCGATAAAAGACCTGGAGCCCAGCAGACATCAGCGTCCACCCAAGCCGGGTGAGGAGCGCGTGAAGGAGGAGGAGCTGGTGATGGGTCCAGGCGGCTGTGTGCTGGTGACATCAGGGGCACATAAAGAACTGTACGGCAAGGTAGGGTGGATCTGAAATGTTTCCACACAGTTCACTCCAAAAACTTGACTAAAGTGTCAACCATCTTCCCATTTCATTTCTTTGTGTTTTTCTCTCCAAACGACTTGCCATAACTTTCACTCATGTGCCGCAGATTGAAGGCGTCGATCCAGACAACGCTCGAGTCATGGTGAAGCTGGCTATCGGCAGCAAGACGGTGACGATCAGCCAATATGCTGTTAAACTGGTCGGACGTAAAGAATACGAAAAATACAGCAAAGACCTCAGTGAGTATATCTGAGCAAATGAATAAGAAACGGTTAACTTTTGTAGAAAATGATCTGGATACAACAATGATTTTGAGTTCCATCAAGCCAAATTAATTGATATTTCAGGACTACAGTATGTAGGGGTTGAAAATGTCAAAATTCTGAATTCCATTTTGAAGGTGGAGTCAGTAGAAATGTTCATTGCGGCTTGTAAATTCAAAATGACATTCAAAATCTGCCTTTATCTCTTTGTCTTTTGCAAATTACATAGTTTAAGTTTTTTCCTTTTCTACTATATTCTGACATTCAATAGACCGAACAAATACCAGTTATCCGGTCAACTGTTTCTCCTCATGTCTTCATGTAGGAATGAAAAATGCACAGCCTCTCCTTTTAATTTTAGTAATCTGAGCTGTAATCTCCATAGACTGGAGCACTACCACTCAGAAACATTGTTTGGGTGTTTGCCACTTTCCATTAATGCCATGCTCACCATTTCCCTTTTCCCCCACCAGGTCGCCTGAGTAAAGTCCACAAAGACAAGGAAAGAGAAAAAGAGAAGGAGAGAGAGCGAGAGAAGGAGCAGCAGAGATCGGAGGAGAAAGAGAGGAGAAGCGATGGCAACGAGGGGAAACACAAATCTTCAGAAAGAGATGGCGGAAAAGATGAGAGGAAGAGGAAACACAGAGAATCGAGTCAAGACAGGTACTTGAATGAAAAGACGGCAAAAAACAAATTGCTTTTCTACTCATTTTATTTTGTTTGATTAAATTAGATTTTCTTGTGTTGATTTATGTGGGTGTACGAGTGTTTTCACTGAGTAAATATTGGGGATATTTGTTCTCTTTCTGCTGTAGAGAAAAGCCTCCAGTGAAAGAGGCGAGGCGACCGCCGGCTCCCCCCTCCTGGCTGCAGAGAGACCTGAAAGTTCGCTTTATAGACAAAGCTTTTAAAGGAGGCAGATACTACAACTCAAAGGTACTAATGACCAAACAAAATGCCAAATGATGTAAGCAGCCTTTCTATAGTATGTACGTATGCTTACTGAAGCCTCTCTCAGTCAGGTGCTTCATTCAAGATCCAGCACATGTAAACATGTAAAGGGAATGATTTTCCTCATTATTACACATTTCTACCCCCTTACTATTACAAATACGATTCATTGGATGGAAATATTTGTCTCACTATTTCTGATCAACCATGATATACTGGAACAAGAGCAGTGAAACATGTAGTTATCTCTGTAACATTGACTCGTATCCTTACCTACTGTACTAGAATGATCACAGCTGTTAAGATCAGTCTTGTTTTCTTTAGATGCGTGTGGAGGACGTCCTGACACCAACAACATGTGTGTGTCGAACTGAAGAGGGAAGACTGCTCGACGGTGAGTCATTAGAGCCCTCTCACTTCTTCTTGGTGATAGTTCATTCTTTTTTGGTGTTTTATTTTTAATTATTTCAGAGTTGTAACATTTACAGTTAACATCTTACTGGCTTGGATGTTATATTGAATGGATCATGAAGCCAGGTAGCCATTGATACACCTGCAGAAATGACCCGTGTTATATATCTGCCTCTTAGGATAAAGAAAAACAGAACACATTTTTTTGTGTTAATGTAGGGAATCAACAGAAAATTCCTAGAATCACATATAGCATCTATCTATATAGCAAATATTTGTATTGTATAATTATTATTTTTCTGCCAGTAAGGGCTGCAACTGAGGATTACTTTTAATTTATTTAAATCTACGAATTATTGTATTTATTGGTCGTTAAAAATGGAAGAAAAAATGGAAGCTCAACTTCCAAGAGCACCTCTCTGATGGTAAGGTTAAAAACTCAAAGACACGTTGTTCACGACTGTAAGTCTCAAAGAAAAACAGCAGATGAGTGATGGTGACGTCGGTTATTTTTCTACAGGACTAGTGATCACATTTTGGTAAAAATGTATGTATAATTTTGCAAAGGATGTTAATTGGGTCCCCAGTGCAGACTTTAAGTGCTCTCTCTTTTTTTTGTTTTTTAGAGAACTGGTATGAAGTCAATCTTGAAACACTCTGGGTTGTTGTATCATTAAAAATATATTACCAAGCTCTGCATACAGATAAAAAAGTTACGTTTTAATATCTACTGAATCAGCAGTGAACAGGCCTTTTGAGTCTTGCTCGAAGTGTTCTGTTAAAACATTTTTAAATAACCCCAGTTGTTGTTGTTTGTGGCAGATGTGAAGCAGGACATGCTGGAAACCATGGTCCCAAAAAGTGAAAACGATTCTATAATGGTTGTACTGGGGGAGCACAGAGGACAGGTAAGCAAACCATCATCATTCCTGCAATATGTTTGAACTGGTTTGTACTTTTTCTTATCACAGTCTTTACATCTGTTATCCCAGGTCGGCCGTATTCTCCAACGGGACAAGAACAAGTGCAGAGCGATGGTGCAACTGGACCGACACGATGAGAAAGTGTTCACTCTGGAATATGACTGTATCTGTCACTATGTAGGAGAAACAGATCACTGATCCACTCCTTTCTCACCTTTAGTCAATTATGTTGTCACTTGTTTATCCTGTATGAAACTTTGTTTGTTGTAATATTCAGAATTAATGGATCTCATGAGATTTTAAAACATTGGAATTTTGTAATAAAATGTTAAAAATGTATTTGTACAGATGTTATTACACCAAACAGACAACGAGTTGGGTTGTTAGTTGTTTCAGTCATCTTTGAATTTATTAGCAAATCACATCAGCAAATGGTCCTAACAAAACAAATGTCAATCTTAAGGTCATATAAAAACATATTTACACCTGGACTACATGTTCGAGCAGAGTATGAATGTAATGGTGGTAGAAATGCTCAGGCTCAATTTCTGAAAAGTACAAACACAATGAAAAAAGAACTTGAGAGATGTTCTGTAACCAACAATGAGAAACAAACTGTACAGTTGTTTTATTTGTTTCTGTGGAGCTCTGCTTACTCCTTGGGGATTTGGTTTGCTGCGTTAGCCCGAAGCACAGCTCCTGGACTCGGGTATGGTCGCTGCTGGAACAGAGGCCCCGCTGCTGTGGTGTCTGCACCCGTCTTTGCTTCATTACGCTTGGGCAGGCCAGTTGACCATGTGCCCCTGTGAAGTAAAACAAGTTTGTTTTAAAAAGTGGTTTGGAAGAACACTAATCAGTGTTGTTGGACTAGTTTTACTGTGAGTCTGTGAAACAGCTGTTTTAAAGACGTCTGCAGTTGTAGAGGAGCTTTGTCAATGCAGAGAAGAGAACCCCAGTGATGTCATCAGATTTATCTCTGATACTGACCTACATATTTAATTTATATCCTGCCAGGGCTTTAAGGGTGAAATGATGTGGCTGTACATTAGGCAGGGTTTTATAAAAGATGGATTAAGTTACATCATGGGAATTGTACGAAAGCGCAAGAGTGTTTTTGTGCTTGACCCCTAATGGTGTGGCTTTGTCTGTCACTCTCACCTTTTTGAAATGCTACATTTCATGAGTACCAGTTTGATAAACAGCTGTCTTAATACTGTACCTAGGAGCATCAGAATAGGCACTTGGATCCATTGGGTCCATCTCGTCGTCTTTTCTCCCTACAAGAGAAACATGTATCAGTTAATTTGTTCCAGCATCATCAGTTTGTTCATGATTGTTTTGTGTCATGTACACATTACCTCTTTTGCCCTTGTTGTACGGTGCCATGTCTTCTCTCCTCTGCTTTCTTCTGTCTCTGTCCCTGCCTTCATCCCTCTCTCGGTCCCTTTCCCGTTCCCTGTCCCGCTCTCTTTCCCGTTCCCTGTCTCGTTCCCGCTCTCTGTCTAGCTTCTCAAACTGCCTCTCGATTCTTTCTTCACCTCCCTCTGTTGACAAAATAAAATGAAAGCAACGGTCAGAAATGTAATCTGTGTCAGAAATGTGCCAAACCGAGGTCAGACCGGCAAAGAATTGTGAGCAATGAAAACCAATAGTATATGATTACAGAGTCCCACATTAATGATGAGATCACAATGATCATGATCATCTATAATATACAATACCTCTAATCTTCTTGGCAGGTTTTGTAACCACGGCTGTTGGATCATTTGGTGAAAGCCAGGCCACCAAATCTGTCTCTACATTCCAGTAATAAGGAAGACCACTGTGGAATGAAGAGGGGAGATACAAAAAGAAGTTTAATTTGAATAATAATAACATTTCACTGGTAAAAAGACTTTTCGAATTGATTTGATTATTTAAAAAAAAAAAAACTCAACTGCAATGTTGTTGAGTAAGTAATGAAATTGAGGCATGAGTACAAAAAATACATTTTGACTTATATTTAATGCACTGCTTTAAAAAAAACATAAACATTGATTAGCAGAGAGGCTAGTGTGTCAAGATGAAGTTGAAATATGAAATCTTTCTTTAATTATGACCATATATGATGAATTACAATCTAATAATCCCTTCTACTTAAAAATATGTTCATTGCATGACTTGGTTTCATCCAACAGAGAAAGTCAAGAGTATTTTGAGTCAGATCTGTTCAACTTAAAAAGCATTTCATTCAAACTGTCCTTTTTCCCCACGTCCGTTTTTGTGTAGGGAAAAAAGGAATTTAATTTCCAATGGCACCTTTCAAAATAAAAGTCTTTGTGAGGATACCAACAGGAAGGAGTGAGCTTCTGAAGTTACAGCCTGAATCACATAAGTGACACTTCATATCACAGAGGAACAATGATTTTTCTTGTCATAATATCAATATCATCTAAAAACCCAACCATCGCTAAAACAGTTGAAACGAGCTGCACCAGCGACAGAATGAGTTGAACAGCTGTATTTAACTTGGCTGTGTTTGAAAACCCCTATGTGAAAACGCTAACCATCTCGGAGAGGAAAACAATGTGAGTGAAGAGTGACAACTTAATGAAGAAAAACAAGTAGAAACGTACCAGGCGGGATCAAAGACTTTATACCAGTTTGGTGGTAGACTTTCCAGTCTGGTGGATTCATAATCTACGTTGTTGTCATCGTAATCTTCTGCAATAATCTCCTCATCTACCTCTGGATGGATTGAAGAAAAGAAGAAAAAAAAAAAGTCATTAAAAACAAATGAAACACACAGAAGGATGCTTTTACAGCCCAGGATGTTCTAATTAAGTGTTTTCTGCTACTGTACCTTGTTCTGAAGGTTTAACAATCCCTCTCTTGGCCAAGCGGGCCAGCAGGGCAGCGGGCAGAGGCATCCTGTAACAGAGAGAGAGAGAGATTAAATTATGATGCAACCAGAACTACAAACCTTCATCAGCTGCTTTGGACAGCTGGGAACATGAATACAAAGATAATGTCCTCAATCTATGATCTGTACCAAATTATCCAGATATTCTCAACATTGGAACATGTCATTTACATGTATTTATAGTTGATTGAAAATGAATTTGTGTTGTTGAATTCACGTTGAATCATTTGGGTTCTTATGTTTGAAGAACACGAGGAATGTTGTGACAAAAAAAAACAAAAAACATTTTCATTTATTTCTAATATATTAAAACACGGTCACATGGTTTCTCACAATTTTAAAGGAAAATATAATGTTGGGTTGCAAAAATACAACCAGCATTTTGGGAACATTCCTGCCGACTGCACATCTTTTCAATAAAAACAATTATATGTATTTGCAATTTCCTTGTGGATTTTGTTCATATATAAGAATAAAGATTATAATAAGGTAAGATATACTTTATTCATCCCAGCAGGGAAATGTAGGTGTTCCAGCAGCCAGCATACATACAAACACACAACACAACACATATATACATGCACATCCCACCCATACAAAAAACATGAGCCCACAATACATAAAGGATAAAAAAGTGGTATGGATGGTCCATGTGCATAAGTAGCTGTTACTCATAGATAACAGTACAAAATAGTAGCTCTGCCAGTGCATAGTATGATAGATAAATAAAGAATTATTATAAAAAAAAAGAAGTCAAGTGTGCAAATATACACTTTGATATGTATATATGCAGCTCAGGCTTCTGTCCTTACTTAAATGAGAGTCGTTATAAAGTGCAATTGCAGTAGGTTAAAAAAGTATTTTTAAATCCACAAAAAACACTCTTTTGTTCACACACGAGATTGTGTAAGGGATGCATGTTATTGTCCATGATGTTCAACAGTTTCTGTATCATCCTTCTCCCCAGCACAGAGCCAGCCCTCCTAATCAGCTTGTTAAGCTTTTTTAGAGTCACAAGCCCCTGAAGCTGCTGCCCCAACACACGGCTGCAAAGAATACGGCACTTGCCACAACAGCCTGATAAAACATGGACAACATAATGTAGTAATGTACATGTATTTATTTCCTTCCTTCCTTGTCTATTACTAGTTTGCTGTGTGCATCAGATGTAAGTCTTTTGCAAAATAAAAAGATTCTCTAATTCTGAAATACATTTTCTGCGTTCACATTTATCTTTGCATCTTCAGCTGCTGGTTTCTAAAACCACAATGGAGATTAAAACAGAAACTTAATTTGAATTTGTGAAAAACTATGTAACTTACATATATACAGCAACATTAAGACATTAGATTCATTTCCTTCTACAGTGACGAACATCAGAGCGACAAACAAAAACACAAACAAAGATGTGGAGAGGAGGAAACGACGTCAGTAAGAATTCAAAGTGGAATTATTTAAACAGAAAGCAAATAAAGCAAAATCATCCTAAAACCTGAAGAGTGAATGATCTGGTTTTATGTGTGGATAAAAGCTTCAGAGACTAATGTTGGGTCTTTCTGCATGCCTCAGAAGCTACCTTGATACTTCAAAATCATCAGGTTTGAATCGCCTTTACCTTTTTGTAAAAAAAAATAGCACCAAATGGATTTAGAAATCATCCTCTGATTTTACAATGAAACATGTATTTCCAGAAAACTGCACCGCTCGCTCGGCTCCTCCAACGGAAGCAACAAAGAGACACCTGAGTGCTTCATTAATACAACAAAACTACACAAACACATTAAACAAAACACTAAACACTTCATTCACGATCGAAATCAAGTCGAAGTTACCTGTATTTTTGAACGAAATCGCCCCTCTGAACCGTCGAGTACAGTGAACGATGCGACCACCCCCAAAACAAGCACACGGCGCGCAGGGTGATGACGTCGCACTCTTCTCCTTACTGACGACAACAAACATGGAGGAATATGCCCGTGAACCTTGGTAAGACTAGTTTGAAATGTTTTGTTTTGCCTTTCGCTGTTATTGCTACACGTTTAATCTCCGAAACTGTTTAGTTTTCTTCATGTCGTGTGTAAGCTGTTTTGAGAGCAAATAGATACATTCTGAGAGAGTCGGTAACCTTGTGCTGCGTGTTTTTAATAAGAGCTGAATGTGTTGTAAACTCTTAATCCTTATTCACAGATGTTTCTCATACAAGTGTACAGCCCACCTTCTCTACAGTAATGTCAACTTCTTATATATATATATTTTTTGCATTCATTTATTTTTATTTGAAAAATATAACAACAAAAAAACCCACATAAAAAATTAAAATTAAAATAAAAAATAAAAAACCCACGCACACACAAACCCAAAACAAAACAGACCAAAACACACATCACCAATGACATAACCATGATTCAGTTTTTTGCAACCAAAATAATGTTTACGTACATCCCCTTTTCATTCATTATATATTTTATTAAATTAAGACATCATATGAGATATTCTTGCTTTTTAATAAATATATAATGTGACTTCAAACTGTTTCATTGCATACTACAGTTTAACATGCTACACTGGACTGTATTGTTCTGTACAATATGATAATGTTTTATTTCAGTTTGTGTGCTGTTAAAGTGTACACTATATACCAGGGCAAGGCAAGGCAAGTTTATTTATGTCGCACATTTCAACAACAAGGCAATTCAAAGTGCTTCACGCAAGACATCAAAAGCATCCTGACAGAGGAACGAAAAGAAACATTAAAAAATAATAATAATTCAAATGAAATTAATTGAAATAAATAAAGTAAAAATATAAAAAGAGTTACAGTGCAGAGTGAAAATTTAAAATCTTATTAAAATTGTTTTCGTAAAGGCAGCTGTAAACAGGCGTGTCTTCAACCTCGATTTAAAAGAGCTGAGAGTTTCAGCAGACCTGCAGTTTTTTGTGGGAGTTTGATCCAGATATAAGGAGCATAGAAACTGAACGCTGCTTCTCCATGTTTCGTTCCGACTCTGGGGACAGAGAGCAGACCTGTCCCAGATGACCTGAGCGGTCTGGATGGTTTGTAATTAATCAGGAGGTCACTAATGTATTTTGGCCCTAAACCTTTAAGCGCTTTATTAACCAGCAACAGGATTTTAAAGTCTATTCTCTGACAGACTGGGAGCCAGTGTAAAGACCTCAGAACTGGACTGATGTGATCCATTTTCTTGGTTTTGGTGAGGACTCTAGCAGCAGCGTTCTGGATCAGCTGCAGTTGTCTGACTGATGTTTTGGGCAGACCTGTAAAGACACTGTTACAGTAATCAAGACGACTGAAGATAAAAGCATGGACAAGTTTTTCCAGGTCCTGCTGGGACATAAGTCTTCTAATTCTTGATATGTTCTTCAAGTGATAGTCGGCTTACTTTGTAATTCTCTTAATGTGGCTTTTAAAATTGAGGTCTGAGTCCATCACTACGCCCAGATTTCTTGCCTGGTCTGTTGTTTTAAGTCTTACTGACTGAAGCTGATTGCTGACTCTTAGTCGCTCCTCCTTTGCTCCAAAAACAACAACCTCAGTTTTGTCTTTGTTTAGCTGGAGAACATTTTTGCACATCCACTCATTGATTTGCTCTATGCATTTACCCAGTGCTTTTACGGGACCATTGATTGTCTGGCGACATTGTAATATATATTTGTGCGTCGTCTGCGTAGTTATGATAACTTATTTTATTGTTTTTTATAATCTGAGCTAGTGGGAGCATGTAGAGGTTAAACAGAAGAGGCCCCAGGATGGAACCTTGGGGAACTCCACAAGTAATTTTTGTTTGCTCAGGGGTCATAACATCAACAACATCTGTACAAGGGCCAGCTTTTTCTTTACACTGTGGGGGCCAGACTTTAAAATATACTCGTACACATGCAGACAGCTGTCAAGCTCGATGTGAAGCGTTGGTGTCAGAGAGGAAATGTCATTTCTCCCATTAACCTAATGCAAGTATTTCAGCCTTGTGATTTTATTTTTTATGTTTATTTTTATTTTTTTGATATATTCTGGGGGCCAGATGGGAAGTTTTGAGGGGCTGATTGTGACCCACGGGCCGCCAGTCGATGATCACTGCTATATACTATAAATTTCACTTCTGTTGCTATATTTAAACACAAACACTAAGCTTCATTCATTAATCATGTTACCTGTTACTGTGCTAAATGTTTTGTACATATATTTAACTTGCAAAGTGCTGCTTTTTATCACATCATGATCACTGTTACTTTGGATTTGTCTGTAAGGCTTCCTGTGTGGTTTCTTTATTCACTGTGGCTCTTCTTCGACTTTGGTTTTTCTCTGATATCTGTTATTAATAGCCCTAATTTGATGCATCTTTTTGTGTGTTTTTCCACATTCTCCAACAGTATTTTGTTGTACTGTTACAGTGACAATAAAGATATCTTAACTTCATTAATCAGCACAGAGTGTGTGTGGTTACGTCATGTGTGTCTTTAAATGATGACATACATGTTACTCCACTAAGCGTAAGTCACTTTGGGGTACTTCATACTTTATACTGTCTTTACATTTTCTTTCTTTCTCTCTCTCTTTTTGGTGCATGGCTTCAGTCCCTGGAGGATAGTCGATGACTGTGGAGGGGCGTTCACCATGGGTACAATCGGAGGAGGGGTGTTCCAGGCCATCAAGGGCTTTCGTAATGCCCCTGCAGTGAGTGCACCATGTAATGATCATCATAACTTCCTTAAGCCTATGTGTTGGGGTTTTCAAACACAGATTTAAACAGTGCTCTCATGTTTCAGGGTGTGAGACACCGACTCAGAGGAAGCGCAAACGCAGTGAGAATACGAGCCCCACAGATCGGAGGTGAGGAGGAACTTTCCTCTCATGAAATCTTAATGTGCTTATGGCGATTGTTAGAGATAAACTGTTTAATTTCCTGTAGATATTTAATGATTTACCAAAATGCTTTGCTTTAAAGAGCCCAATTATTATAACCTTTTTTTTCATTCATCATGATCATTGTAATCCAGTCTTGCAAACAAATGAGTTTGTGTTTTGTGGTCTTGCAGGTAGTTTTGCTATATGGGGGGGCCTCTTCTCCACTATTGATTGTGGTTTAGTCCGTCTCAGAGGGAAAGAGGATCCTTGGAACTCCATATCAAGCGGAGCACTGACTGGAGCAATCCTAGCAGCGCGCAGTAAGAGGAAGCTAGTGTTGTACCCCTTCTGTGTCACTTACCACATCAAATGTATTCAATGAAATCTGTGTTGTCCTTCAGGTGGGCCGTTAACCATGGTGGGCTCTGCCATGATGGGAGGAATACTGCTCGCTCTCATTGAAGGATTTGGAATCCTCCTAACCAGATATACAGCGCAGCAGTTTCAGAACCGTGAGTGATGCTGAAAATGTTCTTTTATGTTTATAAATCATTTTGATATCAGCAAAGGATCACAGACATTTATCACCTCTACCACCCACCCACCCCCCTGTGTTTCAGTATGTTTTATCTCACAGTTTTGTTTTCTCATCAGCACCTCTACTGATCTCATTCTCACCTCTCATCGTGCCATTTTTAGCAAAAAAAAAAAACAAATCTGTAAAAACAACTGCATGCTACCTGTCTACCACCAAACAGCTGACAAGTTACTAACTGTCCCCGGTCAACATAGTGAAACAATGAACAGATATCATCCTCAGGGTAAGGTGAAGACTGAAGCAGAGTTAAGAGGAAGCAACTGAATGTCTCAGTATTTTATACGTGCTCGAAAATTAGCTTTATTAAATTAAAAGAAGCTAATGTGTCCAGCCATCTGCAGCTATTAGAGGTGTGGAAACATATAAATATAATTCAGTCTTTCATATTGATCTTTTATACAGATATTCTCATTGTAACTAAAAATCTACTCATGCAAAAAAACAATTAACCATCAATTAATGACACACTTTTTGCAAAGTCTAGTCTAGTGCTGCAGCTAAAGAAACATCTTTAATATTGATGGAGTCAACGTACGTGTTTTGTTTTTGTTAATACTGTAAAAAAAAGATAAAAAGAAAGAAAAAAAAAAAAAAAGAGCCCTCCAGCACGAATGTTCTGAATTGAAAAAATGTTTAAAAATAGTGTTGAACATCTAAGTTGAAAAGATGTGAATATAACATGTCATTGTGTCGTTATCTTTCTCTGTTAGAGGTTTAGGCATCTCTGGTGGCAGACATTTTGAATGGCTGCTGTATAAAAAGCACAGATGTTACTGAATACATCGAATTCATTCAGTCCAGCCACATGCATCGTACCAGAAATCGATTAATTTATTTATTTTGTTTAATAAAAATATTTATACTCTTTACTAATCCCTGAGGGAAATTCTGGTTTCCACTCTGTTAATGAGAGACATGCTACTCACACACAAAGGCCTGAAATACAAACATGCACCAACAGGACCTGTGGACATGCATTAGTGCAGAGGTGTCAGAGCGGGGCCTCTACACAGGGAGCGCCTTGCTCAAGGGCATCTCAGTAGTCTGCAGTACTCGGGACGGGACCTGGCGTCTGTCCAGCAGCCAGACCAACTTCTATACTGTATTTATCCGCACTGGGACTTGAACTGGACTGAGCTACTGCCACCCATTACATTAAAAAAAAGTATTATTTTCACCAGTGCTTTTGCTTTTTAATAATGCAAAATGTCTTCTGCCGATAAAGGTTTCTTCTGTTTTATGTAGAAAATCACTCAATTGAATACATGAATGAGTTACATCAAGAAGGTTGATTGAGCAGTCTGAATTGCCATAGAACCTCAAATGTATTGTGTCTTCTTTCTGGTTTCTCCAGCTATCCCCTTTGCAGAGGATCAGTTACCTCCTAAGGATGGTGGTCAGCAGCAGCAGCAGCAATGAGGGGAGAGGGGGCAGTTTGTGTAGAGGGCAGCATGGACTGAGGCCAGACGGGAGGACACCAGACACCACAGCAGGTATCAGGAGGAACAGGAGGTGAAGACACGGGTCCTGTTTGTGGTGTCACACTTGCACTATGTGAATTAACCTCAGGGGCAAATAATTGTGTGTTTTAGTTATTTATGAAGTGAATGTTTTTATGTCAATAAGGATCCTTACACACTTCATTTTTGCACCTTCAGGATCTCATACTACATTTATTTTAATGTTACCCTTAGATCATGTTCATGTTAAAGAAAGGTGGTGTTTATATTGTTCAACTTGAAGCACTATAAATTGGGTGATGGGACTAGCTACCAAGCTTAGAAACCTACCATCACTACCACGTGACCCATTTGGGTTGAATATGCAATCCTGAAATGTATACATAAAATAAATTAGATTATTTAGCGTTTAAAACATCTAACTATAAAAGGATATTTTGAGACATTGTGGGATTTGCTTATGTGAGTTAGATGAGAAGCCAGATTTGCACAAAGACTAAGATAAGGGGGGATAGTTGGCCTAGATCTTACCAAAGAAAATGAATCTCTTGATGTTTAGTTTGTGTGTGTTTTTACCAAAAGTTTAGGCTACAACTTCTTGGCTAAACATTTAACTTCTATCTTATCAGAAAGGAGAAAGCAGGTATTTTACAAGTTTGCAAATTATCAGTATTCCTTAAAGTATGCACATATAAAGTAGTGAAGCTTGACTTTAAAAATATTTATGATTTTCATGTTCTTTATTTGAATAAATGTCTGTTTGGTCTCTAGTGTTGATTGAGCCAATGGCTCACTGATGAAAAGTTCTATATATGAAGGTTTATAAAGTAGGAACTGGTGGTGACATTCCTTAGATGAAGAACCTTCCTCTCACTTGAGTCTGAAATAGATTTTGTGTGTCTTTGATCTATGCAGGCTTCTTAAGTTCACCGTTATTCTGGCTAAAAGAAATCAAAGAAGAAAACTAATGACTTCTAACAATGAAACTTCTAAGTTCTGATCCAAAGAAGAAAAACAAATTTGACATTTAGATGAGATCCAAACAATCGTAAAAGAAAAGCAACTCCTAGCGAGTAAAAACCTGAGTTAGCTGCCGTTCACTCTCTTTACCACGAAAGAAAAGAAAAGAGATCTGCAAAAGGATCACACTCATCTGAAACATAAGCTGTGATTTTACAGCATAATGTTGTCCAGTGAAAGTTTCACCATGGAGAGAAGGAGTTTGAGAATATGTTTTTAAGTCATCTGTGTCCATCAGATGTGACAATCAACACAAAAAAATGCATCTGTAAAAAACAAACCCATTCTATTCTTAGTTTGCGTTATCTTTTGATGAGATATTTCCTTCTCCTGAAGCTCTTGAGTTATTTTGTATCATTAGTATTTGTGTTTATATTCAAAGGATGAGCTTTGATTCTGTCTTTTATGCAACGCTGCAAAAATGTGGAGGAGTTAAGAGCTGAATTACTTTCACAGTTTAGGTTGTTAGTTGTATTGTACCCACTGTCACTTTGATTTCTGCATCAAGCAACAGAGCACTTTTTAACTTTATCGCTTTACTTTTTAAAAATAGTTTCATCTTCATAGCAGAGCGATGATACAATCTGAGCCCATCTTTTTCTGTGTCTTTGGCTGTATGGAAATAATTTGTTATTTATTTATTGTCTTAATGTATTTATCTTGCAAAAGTCCTTAAAAACAATAAAAGTTAAAAAAAATTCTTAAAGACACGGGATGGTGTTTTTTTTTAATTTATTTTCATGGGGGGCCCCCAAGATGTTTAATCCAATTCAAACTTTATCACAGAATCAAGGTCCAGAAAAAAGATAGTCAAAAGCACAATACACCACAAAACCTGGACTATAATGTAGCATGACATGTTACTCCCTGTGAAAGCACGCCCCCTGCCGCCTCTCATGCGGTACTGCACCCACCGCCTGCTTCTGTCCATGGTCCTGAAATGTTGCTCCTCTAACTAACAGAAGTATTCAACACAATTTTTTATATCTTGCAAACAATTTTAAACATTATTATTTATTTTTTTTAACTAAAACTTTAAAACACCCCCCCCCCCTCCCCCCCACAGAGTCGCATGTTTCTCCTGAGTCCACCTCCACCTTCCCCCTGAAAGATTTCCACTGTCATCCTTTTAAACGGCTCAGCAGCGTTAATCCTGACGGCTGACCACCGCGGATATGCATACGGACACGTTTGTTTTCATATTATGTGCCCGCAGAGTAAAAAGTGATTACAGTTTTTTATTGACACGTTTGAGAAACTACTAGAAAGCGGCTTTTTAATTGGATTTCGAGGTGCGAGGCAGGCGGTGAGGCAGGATGGCCCGCAGTCTCTCAGCTGCACCGTCGCTCTGCATGTGGATGTAAGATGACGGGCTGCAGATGGTCCTGGTGTGTTTCATACACAGACAGTGCTCTCTGTTTTTGAGACCTAAATTCACACCCTCTGAGGAGTTGAATGGTGGGTTTTTTTGAAGTGATTTCGTGGCGTTAAAGTGCGGCCATGGATGCAGCAAAGAAAGGTAAGCACTCCTTAAACTGTCTGTGAGATTTAGTAAGCACAGAGAGACTCGAAGAAATACGCATGACAAAGTAATGCATGGAAAAACGGGTCTATGTAGCCGTGCTGAACAGCGTAATGTTGACTGGAAATAGGAAAATGCAGGTGATTAATCATTTCACTCAGAAATAATCTTTATATTCAGTGTCGACAAGCTTTACAAGCAAAGTTCTTACTGCTTGCTTTCAACAGTTACAAGAAGAACGTAACCTTCAGTAAACTTTTACAAGATGTACAACTGGCCTAGCTTTCAGCATTTCCACCACATGTCCCTTTATTCCAGCTCTGGTTTGTCCGTAGTTCTGGCCATTCCTTTGTGTATAAATACACCTGCAGGGCTTATTCTCTGTGCAGGGCCTTGTCTACAGGTGTCCATAGGCCTATACAAGGGGATAGCGCTGGGCTAAGTGCTATGCTGCTCCCAATAAAGAAGTAGGTCACATCTGGTCTTATCATGTGAAGCCTCCAGGACAGAATACCTGTCTGTTCCTTCAGCCGTGGGTCAACTCCAATGTCCTTCATTGGGTTAGATGATAAGATGTGGTTTGATATAAGCCATGAATTAAGGCATGGTGCTGAAAGTTGCACATCAAGCAGAACTGTGCACTGGGCTTTGATTGAATAACAGTAAAGTATTTTTAAATACAACAGGCCCACCCCTCTCCTATTAAACACCTTTTTTAATTACCTATGTTTATTAGCTCATATTTTAAAATCACAAAAAGTGGTTATTTATTACTTAGACATAGTGATTCTTAAATACAAAGAATAACTTCACTTTAATATGTTTTTGACAGATGCTCCTCCTGGGGGCGATGTCGGGAAGACAGACACCATGGGGTCGACCGGCTCGGCCAGAAAAAGAGGAGGGGGGGCCAAGAAGGCAATGCAGGCCAACAAGTCTGCCCTCCGAGCCCCCCGAGCCCTCTGCTGCCTTACTCTCAGCAACCCCATCCGCATGGCAGCGCTGGCCCTGGTCGAGTGGAAATATCCTGTTCAGACTGTGTTTGATGCACAGCAGTGTATTTATGTGAATGCAAATGGACCTGCATGTGTTTATGAAAATATGTTCGGATGAAGAAGAGCTGCAGTTTTATTTTTTGATGGTGTTTATTTCATGGAAAGATGCATTATGTTGTTCCCTTAACTACAACCCTCTCAAGCCCTTTGATATCTTCATTCTCCTCGCCATCTTTGCCAATTGTGTGGCCATGGGTGTCACAAAGCCGTACCCTGACGATGACTCCAATGCCACCAATCACCAACTGGTGAGTATCCAGTGGACGGATGCGCAGTGGTATAAACTCAGAGGTTTCTTAATCTAACTTTAAACACAAGCTTTTTTACACAACTTAGTTTTTCAAAAGACAAGTTGAGGAGGTGTGAAATGTCATTGAAAGGGGTTAAAAGCACTTTTTTAACCTTTATGTTATTACAAAGGAAAGAGTTATTGGATCTGGTACAGGGCCTTAAAAAACACATAGATGGGTTACCTCTAACAGAAACTTTAACATTTATTCAACATAACAAATACACAACAAATGTGGCTAACAGCAAAAATAATCACACAGTCACAGAGTTCAACTCAAAAACAAAAATAAAGATATAAAACTGCAGGATATAAAATAAGTAACTGCCTTAAAATACAAGAATTATAATTATTCCGGTCTGAATTAAACATCCTCCATGGATTCCCATATTTTGTATGCTTGCTGCATTAATATAATATACTCCCATGAATACCTACTTATAGTGATACAAAGCTATAGAGATGCATACATCGATTTGTAAGAAGACAGGTGAAGGGAGACAGAGGCTGACATGGAGAAATATCCATAAAGTTTGAACTTCCAACTGATGCTGAGATTTTAATCATATCGTGGTTTCTACATTTTATAACTAAAATAGAGCTCATTCTATGGAAACTGGAACTACAAAAAGTTTAGGACAGAATATTAAGGCCTTTACAGGGGAATAAATGTAAAAATGAAAAATATGTTTTTGTATTTTTATATTCAAAAACATTTCATTTTGTGGCCTTTGTTTTCATACCTCATGCTTCTCTCCCCCGTGTGTTTCTAACCTCAGATCCCCTCCCAGGACATACGAGAACACTGAGAGAAGTGTGCAAGACTCTTGTGATGTATGAAAGAGTCTCAGTGTTTCACGTAATG
The DNA here is from genome assembly GCF_963930695.1 of Labrus bergylta. Classification (NCBI taxonomy): domain Eukaryota; kingdom Metazoa; phylum Chordata; class Actinopteri; order Labriformes; family Labridae; genus Labrus; species Labrus bergylta. The sequence goes on along the minus strand of NC_089206.1, from coordinate 7,598,489 downwards.
GACACGAAGTCAGTCGATATTTTGAGTAAGGTAGCAACATTGAGTGAGAAGCTAGCAGCATTGTGTTGGATGGTAATGGTATTAGAGGAGGGGAAAAGTTGTGGTGTGACCTCTCTTAGGTGACCCTGACGGGGATCACGGCTGGTTTAAAACACAAACCATCTGCCTTCTCCCTCTCTCTCTCTCTCTTTTTTCCTGCTGCATTTTCACTCAGTCTGATCATTTGTTAATAACATATTACACAGTCAAACTAAAAATCGTGTTTTCTTCAAAGTATAAACACCAAAAAGCTTTTTTTATTTACTAACTCTCTCAAATGTTTGCCTCATGTTATTGCATCGATCCAAATGAGCTTGCAACAGAAGTGACCAAATATTTGAAATGAATTTGAGGTAATTAGAGTAAAAAGTGCAGCAGAGAGACACACGCGTACCCTTGCAGCAGGATGTTAGTAGATCTCTTTATTGGATTGCTCAAAGGAGGTAAGCTGACAGTTTAGCAATCACTTCCCTGCAGTGGCTTGAAGGGTTTTTAGGTTTTTTAAGTTGGTATCATACATTTTTAGGATAGCGTCTGGTGAATGTATCAGGTTGTTGTGAGTCCCTTTACGTCTTCTTAAATTAAACCACATTATGGCGGGATTATGGTGTCAGCGTGAGGTAAAAGCACAGTGACAGTGGTGCTAGTGATTAGACGCATTAAGCTGAAGGGCATGGAGAAGGGATTCAACAGCAGGCTTAAGCATGTGTTAGGCAGTGGGTTAAGAGGTTAGAAAGCCAGTGCGATCAGCCTCTAATGACAACACATGTGAAGTACGGGAAAAATCATTAAAAGCCACTTTTTTTTTTGCTGTAGACTGTTTGGATTAATCTGCTGTTTTTATGTTTTTGTTTTTTTTATTCCTTTCAGACACACTGACTGACGCATGAAAACAAAGGTCATTCCAATTTTACCAATCATGCCCACATTGACTTTTTCTTTTGTTCTCAGGAACAAGTCGAGTACGTCTTCCTCGTCATCTTCACCATCGAGACCTTCACTAAAATCCTCGCCTACGGCTTAGTCATGCACCCCAGCGCTTACATCCGCAGCGGATGGAACTTGCTTGATTTCGTCATCGTCATAGTCGGGTATTTTTTGTTGCTTCACATGCTCACCACTTGCATCCACACATGTTTTAAGAGCTCTAACAGATACTGTGTGTTCTCTGTGCAGGTTGTTCAGTGTGATAGCAGAGGCCATGACGGACCATAAACCAGGAGAGGCTCATCACGCCGCAGGAAAACCCGGAGGCCTGGATGTCAAAGCCCTCAGAGCGTTCAGGGTGTTACGACCTCTTCGACTCGTATCTGGAGTGCCGAGTGCGTCTTTTTGTTTTGTTTTGTGTTGATATTTGCATGTCTGCTTTGGGATCCATTCAAACATCAATCAATTTTAATTCTATTGCACCGAGTCACAATAGGACACTTGACCAAAAGAGCAGCTCTAGACTTAACCAATACCAGACCAGAGGGAGTGATGTTGTTCTGACTATCAGTACTTCTCTGATTTGGTTGCAGGCATGAGGCTGTAAGCTGAGTGCTGAAGATAATCACAGCAGTGCTGATATCCAGTAAAAAACATCTGGACTTCAGGTGTGATATTGCTTTAATACAACAGTTATTCAAGCAGCAAAAAGTAGTAAAAAGACAAATCAACAATCGATTATTCTTAACTCTACCAACTCAACAAGTTTCACAGTTTTACTGAAATGACAAACATTCTGCTTCTCTGTTGGTGTACATGCTTACCACAGATCAGCTTCTTTGCAGTATGAACATTTTATCATATGTTAAAAGAAATGCATTTTATATGAGATTGATTAATAAAGAATACCACTGTCAGTCCTGTCATTAGTCCACCATAAACAATGACAATTGGCAACATGGTCAAGTAGATAAAAATCCTTTTTTCAAGCAGAAAACTTGAGCAGATCCAGACTCAGACCCAAACAGTTCTGGGGACTTTTTGCAGAGGAACTATCCACCAGAGAGTTCCCTGAGAACTACAAACCACAGGGACTTTTTCTCCGTCTGCATCTGCCCCGCCATGGTACCTACTCTGAAGCAGGAGTTAAAAAGGTTCCTCTAGATGGGGTTCTAGGAACTAAAATAGTTCATAGTTCCTGTGGTGCGGAATCACTAAAAAAGAGAGGGGGTTCCAACAGTTCCTAGAACTATGAAAAAGTTCCTGTTGTCCTCAACCGCCTATAGTGTACATCCTTCTGCCACGACTAGATGGGCTGAGAAAGTGTGATGGAGGGAGATGCAGAAAGAGGGAGATAGAAAGAGACAGGCAAGAGACATATACACAGCAACAGCAAAACTAAAAGCTAACAAAGACTTATGGGTAAAATTCAAATGACACAAGTAAAAGTAGTCTGTGTGAATTATTAGAAATAACAACTATTATAATGATGATGTAATTATGTTGTTATGTAATGTGTTTTTCAGGTTTACAAATTGTGCTGAACTCCATCATGAAAGCCATGGTCCCCCTCTTGCACATCGGTATGTTGGTCATGTTCGTCATCATCATCTACGCCATCATCGGTTTGGAGCTTTTTATCGGGAGGATGCACAAGACGTGCTACTCCATGAGCACAGGTATCTGCTCTTCGACTTTTTAAAAAAAATATGTCATACATTGTTTATATTACTCGCACTTGTTGGCTTAATGCAAGCCGTCCCTCTGCTCCAGGTCTGATGGTGGAAGATGACCCGTCACCTTGTGCATTCGCCGGGAACGGGCGCTTTTGCGACTGGAACGGGACGGAGTGCAGGGGAAAGTGGGAGGGGCCTAACGGAGGCATCACAAACTTTGACAACATCTTCTTTGCCATGCTGACGGTCTTCCAGTGCATCACTATGGAGGGCTGGACAGATGTTCTCTACTGGGTACACAGACATGCTCCGGCATCCTCCACATTTTTTTACATACTTATATATTTTTTTATTTTAGCTGTAAATACAAATTTTTTCTTTGTGCACAGATGAACGATGCCATTGGCTTTGAGATTCCATGGGTTTACTTTGTTTCTCTGGTCATCTTCGGATCCTTTTTCATCATCAACCTCGTATTGGGAGTGTTGAGCGGGTGGGTAGCTGCAATATTGCACTTCTTGACCTTTTTTTTTTTGTTGTTGTTGTTTGTGTGTTTTTAACCTTTTTCTGAGTGTTTGCTGTGTTTGTGTGTTATGTGGACAGAGAGTTCTCCAAAGAGAGAGAAAAGGCCGTGGCACGAGGTGAGCTGCAGAAGGCGCAGGAGAGCAAGCAGATGGAGGAGGACATGATCGGCTACATGGACTGGCTCATCGAGGCCGAAGATGTGGATGAAGAAGGAAACAAACGTCAGTTCCAAACATAAGCATGTGAATGTACTCACGCTAAAGATTCAGCTTTATCCATTCTCAATCTGCCTGTGCTTCATCTTTAAGGTGCTGCCATTGCAAAGAAAAAGATGATGAAGAAGTTTGGATGGTACAAGCGCAGTGAGGATGGAGGAGGTGAGTCAGCCCTGACTATATGTTGGTGTTTTTATTTTATTTTATGAGTCTCCCTAACAGTTCAATATCTCTGCTTTCAACAGAGTCAGACTCAGACGATGATATAGCATACCTGGATGATGACAGCGGCTTCTGTGCTTCTCTCATGTAAGAGAGAAATAACAGTGTGGTTTTTCATTTATCATTGACATGCAGCTATAAGTGGAGTCGCTAATCATTTGCTGATGTTCTTTTGTTTTCTCAGGGCAAAGATGATGGCCAACAGCTTCTGGTAAGTGGACTTTCGGGGTGATATTTCTAATAGAGGAATAATAAAACCCTGTAGTATTGCATCATTTATTACTTTTCTTGAATCGGTCATTCAGGAGTGCTTTCTATTATAGTGTCAATCAAGTTTATTTACTTATCGTATTGCATGAATCCAAAGTTATATCTTACTTTGAACCATGCATTCCTCAAGGACACTCATTGTATCATTGCCTTCTAGAGGAAGCTAAAATATTTGACTTTCTGTGTTTTGAAAATGACTGAGGAATTCATCCAGGGCACCTCTTATTACCAAATCAGTCAAAATAAAGAATGCTACTTAAAGAAGGAGGATATCAGCTGATACCAAGTGCCAATTTAATTCCCGTGTCTACTTAATAAGCTGCATGAGTCACTATGTGGAGGAGACTGGGGTCACTGTTTCATATGTAAGGTATCATTAGACTAAACATTGATTTGCTAACTTTCTACAAGAAGGGGGTTTTGCAACTTTGCAGGTATTGCAAGTAGCTGCAGAATCTGGTGGTGGAAATGAACTACTAAACTCCATCCGATCTGTCCAGTCCCCTCTCACCTTTAAGGAAAAGCTAAAGACCCAGCTCTTTCATAAACACCTAAACAATTAATGTTTAGGACGATGATGATATTTAGGATGGTTTGGATGCTGATTAGGACTCTCAAGAGCAGCTGACGTTGTTGTTTTTGATGCCAGTTGAAGTATCTGCTGAATGAATTGAATTGTAGAAATGTAGAGCCTGATTGGGTTACAGAACAAGTGAAACTTGCTCAACAACTCCAAACAGCTGACACTAATAGATCAGCCAAGTATTGACCCTATAAACTTCCTGGGACAGTCTTACATTTCTGCTAAACGGTCCGACTGCTAGACTTGTGGCCCCTTGCAGATAATTAGAAATAACAAGTGAATCATCTTTTTTTCGATTGTTGGTTGATTGTCCCTGTGATGAACCCAAATGCAAAAATAATTCAAATTCCTATTTTCACTCTTTTTTAGTGACCAGTTGTGTCAGCTGAATCACACGTTCAGGAAGAACTGCCGCGTTGCCGTCAAGACCACAAACTTCTACTGGTTGGTGCTTCTGCTGGTGTTTCTCAACACAGTGGCGAGTGCCTCCGAGCATTACGGACAGCCGAAGTGGCTCACAGAAATGCAAGGTAAAAACCTATTTCTCATTTACTTTAATAAAGGTGTTTGTAAGTCATCAAATCAGAAAATAGAGGGGTTGAACGAAATGTCACATCTTCTCTTTTCTTCTGTCAGAGCGAGCCAACAAGATCCTGCTGATGCTCTTCACTCTGGAGATGTTGATGAAGATGTATGCCTTCGGCCTGCAGATCTATTTCATGGCTCTGTTTAACCGCTTTGATTGCTTCGTGGTGTGCGGCGGCATCCTGGAGACGCTGCTGGTAGAGATGGACATCATCCCACCAATCGGCATCTCTGTGCTGCGCTGCATCCGACTGCTCAGGATATTCAAGATGACTCGGTAGTTGCAGCAGGAATTTTTTGTTTTTTTTCCTGCAGATTTTTCTTTCATCTTTTCCTCGTTTCCTGATGTGTTGTCTTTGCTCTCCTTGGTTTTTTAATCTCCAGGCACTGGGCTGCTCTGTCCGACCTGGTCAACTCGCTGCTGAACTCCATGAAAGCTATCTGCTCCCTTCTACTCCTGCTCTTCCTCTTCCTCATCATCTTCGCCCTGCTTGGCATGCAGCTGTTTGGAGGCAAATTCAACTTTGACGAGACTCAGATGAAGAGAAGCACTTTTGACTCCTTCCCTCAGGCCCTGCTCACTTGTTTCCAGGTCATTAACATCACCTAGATATCTCAAAATGTCACAAACCCTCTCTGCTATTTGATGTGCTGTTATCATCAGTCTCTTACTTCGTCTGTCTGCTGCATCTCTCGTTTTTAATGGCCTGTCTCTGCAGATCCTCACCGGAGAGGACTGGAACGCTGTGATGTACGACGGCATTATGGCGTATGGAGGGCCGATCTTTCCCAACATGGTGGTCTGCGTTTACTTTGTCATCCTGTTCGTCTGTGGTAACTGTATCCTTCTCCAGTGTTTCTGAACTCTCTCTGTCTGAGCTTTGAAGACTCTGTGAGTCAGATCAGTGACATATAATGGAAAACTATGCTCACCACTTACTACTGATCAGTTTGTAATTACCCAAAACTACAGATTGTAGGAGGTTTTAGGACTTTCAAGGCCTTTGTAGGGATTTCTTTGAGGGGCAGAATTGGCAGAGAGGTTGTCAGATGGATACATCCAGCAACCTGCAAAATAAAATTTTACACATAAAATAATAACGTCATTTGTATAGATCCTTTAAAAAAAGTACTTTGAAATACAAGAACAAGCATCAAAAACAACAAATGTGTTGCATAAGAATAAGAATAAGCATAAGAACCCAAACACAAAAGAACCCATACAACTAAAAAAAAAAAACACAATTAACCCAAACATCACAAGAATCCAACAAACTGAGACAAAGACGGCCAGAGACGTTAGAGGGAGGAGCAATGACAAGAGATAGAATCATTTAAAGGAGATAAAAGCAGTAAAAAGAGATACAACTAATACAGTAAATCACAGCATTAAAATGAGAATATTAGTGAAATAAAGAAACGAGAGGAGTGATAAGAAATAAGATAAGATTAGAAAAGTAGAAAAATTATCAAAAAGCAACAAGGCATCAGCAACACATCAAACCATGTCGATAAAGGAAAGCTGTAAGAAATGGTTTCAAGATGTCACTGATTCTTCACGTCTTATCTCCTCAGGCAGATTGTTTCAAAGCCGAGGGGCCCTGATGGAAAATGCACTATTTTCTTTAGATTTAAGCCTCGACATTGGAAGGATCAGAAGAACCCCGCATGAGGATAAAAAGCTGCTAGCTGGTCCATGAGGAGTCAATAGTTGTGCTATGCAGCTAGAAGCCAGAACTGTAAGGCCTTTAAAAGTGATCAGTTAAATCTTTAGAACTATTCTAAAACTAACAGGAAGCCAATGTAAGGACGCTTAGATAGTGGTGATATGATGTTGTCTGTTAAAAGCAGTATAAATGTCTGGTCTTTTATTCTGAAAGAAATGGGGTCCTTAACTTAATGATCAGACATCCTGCTCAATGTCTTCTTGGCTATCGCTGTCGACAACTTGGCAGGAGGCGGCGGGAAGACAAAAGTCGAGTAAGCTTGATGATGTTGTTATGCTGATCATGTTGAAAAGCAGTGGGCATTTTAATTACTGGGCTGTCTTTTTTTATTTCTTGCACTGATCTGTAAATTTAGTTCATGGAAAAAAAAAAAAAAGAAAAAAAAAAGCACTTCCCAGCTTCATTACAGTTGCTTGTTGTTCGTTCTATCAGAGAGAAAAAAGAAGAAGAAGAAGAGTGGGACGAGGATGATGAGAAGGAAGATGAAGACGCAGGGGTAGAGAATCTTGAATTTCTTAAGCTTCTTTGTTCTGTTAAGAGCCACACTAAAGACGGCTGATCTTTTTGTCTCCCTCTTAGAATGAGGAGGATGACTGGCAGGAGAACGAGGAGCTGAGGGCCATCGAGGGTCTGGAGGGTGAGTATACGGGACACCCCGCTCTGCAGGAGAAACAGCAGACATGCAGATTAGAAAATGAACCGTCTTTTATACTTGTATCGTTTTTTTTAAATGTAGGAGTCGCTCCTTTAAAGCCCGAGTTCTCAGGGCCTAAAGAGAAGATTGTCCCAATCCCTGATGGAAGCTCCTTCTTCATTCTTGGAAAGAAAAACTGGTAATCTGAGTTCCACCCATGGGGTCAAATTTAACTGAATCAGCCATACCATTTTAATAACTTTAACTCCATCCTGATTCAACCTTATCTTGTTTATAGGTTTTTACTCACATTTAACCGCCTGCTTGAAATCTAAGCTTTTCTTTGTAATTTCCTCCCCATTCTCAGTTTGCGCGTTGCCTGCCATAACCTCATCCATCACCCCTACGTCACCAACTTCATCCTCGTCTTCATCATCCTCAGTAGCATTTCCCTGGCTGCTGAGGATCCAATCAAATCCCACTCATTCAGAAACATAGTAAGACTCTCCCCATGAGCCTGACACCATCTCCACCTGTGTGTCACTACCTTAACAATAAAACTGATGATCGTTTCTCACATCCTCAGGTGCTCGGCTATGCTGATTATGTTTTCACGTCGGTTTTCACAGTGGAGATTATTCTAAAGGTAATGGTTGCTAAGACTTACATCGTCAAGTTTCTCTTCTTTCTTTCCGTAGATTGTGTACGTTTCAACTTTTTCACTTTCTCTCTCACCTCTAGATGACCGTCTACGGCGCATTCCTGCACTCGGGCTCCTTCTGCAGAAATGCTTTCAACCTTCTCGACCTGCTGGTTGTCAGCGTGTCGCTCACATCTTTCTTTCTACAGTGAGATACCTGTCAATCAAATACTGCTGTGTTTTCTCCTGACAGTCAAATCAATAGAGTGTGGCTGTCATGTTTGAATGCAGCTAGAGTTGTCGCAATACCAGAATTTTAAACTTCAGTATGATGCTAGTACAAATCAATAATTTCCATACCACAGCGACAAAAAACAAAGTCCTAGACCTCAGGTATAGGGTAATTGTTTTTAATGTCCAACATTTTCAAGCAAGCTCCTGCACTCTCTCTAAATTGCACAAATACATCAGCAACGTGTGAACTCCTCTCCTCTCTCTGTTTGTAAGAGACAAAAACTTAACGTCTTAATGAGAAGCTAGTAGGACTCGAGAAACAAGTGTTTGCTGACTTGTACATTTCAATGAACCACTGCTGTTCCCTGACTTGATTGTGGTAGCTTTGGGTTGGAATATGACCGAGGCTCTGGAGTTTTTTTTTTTTTTTAAAAGCTTTGGTGCTTTTTTGTTACTATCCATCATTAAAATAACAGAGATTTTATCATTTTCAAACACCTGGAATATCAAAAACTTTAGAACATTTTTACTACCTTAGACGCAGAGATGTCTCACTAAACAAAGACTTTTCAAACTTTCTTGTCATGCCTCCTCTAGAGATAAGAATATTGTTTTATACTTGAGCTCTTTGTATTTTCACACTCATTGGTTGTACTGCAACTGATGTCCAACACTTTTCTTCATCTTATATTAAATGATGCAATCCATGCATCTTCTTAGTGTCAGGCCCAATGATACTCAATACTTTATTTTCCAGCTCAACCTGCACTAGTTGTTATCCTTGACTCTCTGGACTCTTAAAGCTTTCTGTTTCGTTTCTCTCAGTTCGAGTGCGATCTCCGTGGTCAAGATTCTCCGAGTGCTGCGAGTGCTCAGGCCTCTTCGAGCCATCAACAGAGCCAAGGGCCTGAAGGTAAACAAAATGTTGTTTAGGTGTTGCTAGCGTCAGTCAGTGTACAGGTTCTATGAATATGAAATATAACTGGTTGTTTCTTAAAGCTAACAGATGTCCTCTGTTCATTCTTCCACAGAACGTGGTGCAGTGTGTGTTTGTGGCGATCCGTACCATCGGTAACATCCTTATTGTCACAACCCTCCTTCAGTTCATGTTTGCCTGTATAGGAGTGCAGCTCTTCAAGGTACAAGTTCATGTTATCTGCCTTTATGAGTCCTACACTAAATGTCCACTTTATAAGGTACACATGCAAAGCCTTAAATGTTCCACTTTTAAACAGTTTTAGTATTGAGCTCATCGTTATCTGCACCAATTATACATGTGAATGGTCTCAGTATAATGTAGTCACTCTCAACACCCCCTTTTACTCTTGTCTCAATAATAACAAATATAGAATTGAATTTACACAATTCTGTTAATTTCACCAAAAACGTAACATTTAGAGCTTAGTGAGAATAGATGTTGAAGGTCACATATTATCCTGCTTTTCAACTAGTTACAATAACTCTCAGAGCTTCACAAAACATGTCTGTGTTTCTTGCAAAAATCCACTCTGATCCTGTTTTATCATGCCTATAAACATCTCTGTTTTAGTTTCACTCAGAAAGGACGGTTTCTGTGTCTGTAGCTTTAAATGCAAATGAGGACAGAAACAGACACCTAGCTGTGGGAGTGTCACCCACCTGGGGGAGGGGTTACTGCCCCTTGTGATGTCACGAAGGGAAAATCTCCAAAGGGCCTATTTGAGCACACATTTTCTGAAAAGTGGAGCAGGGAAAAGACGGAGAGGATGGATTTTTCTTATTATTAGGGGGTTTGTAGACAGACTAGGGACACATATTAGTGTTAGAACAACATGGTAAAGTGTACTTTGTATAATGTGTGACCTTTAAGGCAGAGCTCTTGTATTGGCCTGCATTGAATTGTGTAACTAATCAAGCAGCTTCTGAGTGTAGTTTACTCTTATTGTAGTTTTCTCTTACTTGAAAGGCTGGTTTGCGTCTGAGTGTTTTATTGGCGTAACCTTCCTGTGTTTTGATCACAGGGCAGATTCTACAGCTGCACAGACGAAGCCAAACACACTCCAGAAGAGTGCAAGTCAGTCTCTTCAGTCCTCAACACAATAATACACACATGATAAGTCTTTTGACATGGAATTACGGTGATACAATGAGTAAATGTGTGTTTTTTTTTTAAATTTCAGGGGAACGTTTGTGGTCTTTAAAGACGGCGACATGAACCACCCCATGGTGAAAGAGAGGGTTTGGGAAAACAGTGATTTCAACTTTGATAACGTGCTGATGGGCATGCTGGCTTTATTCACTGTGTCCACATTTGAAGGCTGGCCGCAGTGAGTAGGAACTTTACTGCATTAAAGTAAAGTAGATAGTACAATAGATAAGGCTGGTGGAATTCAATTTTTTTTAATGAAGTCCCCTCAATAGAAAAACACAAGAATTTGTCAGCTAGTCGCTCAGGCCTCTGCAAGTTTTATCACCTGCTCTTACTGAAGATTTAAATCTTTGAAAAAGGGTCATAGATGTAGCTTAATTTTAGTATTCAGATAATTTTCTAAAAGACCTTGGTACAGGGGCGCCAGTGGACAGGTGGTTGGCAGAGGCTGCAGTCCTCCCGGTGGGGGGGTTTGGATACAACCTGTGGCTCCTTACCAGTATTTCTTCCCCCACTCTATCTCCCTGATTTCTGGCTTTATCCACTGTCCTGTCTCTGGATAGAGTCACAAAAATACCAAGAATAAACCTTTAAAAAAAAGGCCTGGACACAGGTTATAAAAGTGTAAACAAGAGGTAGATATAGGATTTGTTAAGGACTGATTTCAAAAGTGAATTAACATATCTGGTGCCTTAAGGATTATTTATTTATAAAAGTGTTTTTTGAAAACAGTGGAGGTCTATGACAGCTCATAATTAGCTATATTAGGCTTAAGTTACACCAATAACTCTTGGTAATAGTTTAACTCATAGTTTCTTTTTGGCCTTTAAATGGCATTTTTTGTCATCAATAACATCTAGAATACCATAAGCTTTTTATTTTGTATAAGTTTGACATATTTGGAATCAAGGCTTCACCAACACTGCTTTCACTGCTTTGATTTCGGCACAAAGGCTCCTTTACCGCGCCGTGGATGCCAACGCCATAAACCGAGGGCCCATTTACAACTACCGAGTGGAAATCTCAATCTTCTTCATCATCTACATCATCATCATCGCCTTCTTCATGATGAACATCTTTGTGGGTTTCGTCATCATCACATTTCGGGAGCAAGGAGAGGCTGAATTCAAAAACTGTGAACTCAACAAAAACCAAGTTGGTTGTCCCCTGAAATCAACATATATCCTTCCGATGTATTCGTTCCCGCATAAATTTGATGATATTTTTCTTTGCTTTTTTTCTCCCTGCTCAGCGTCAGTGTGTGTACTACGCTCTCAAAGCTCAGCCTATAAAGATCTACATCCCTAAAAACCCTTCCCAACTCAAATTCTGGAGACTCATCAACTCCAGCCAGTTTGAATACATCATGTTTGTGCTGATTCTGGGAAACACCCTCACTCTGGCCATTCAGGTATCAATTCACACCTTAAAAATAATAAGAAAATAAACAAAATACAGAAATATCAACCTGTCTTAGTGCTGTGATGAAAAAATTTTATGTCTCTGCTTCTCTCATATTCAGCATTACGAGCAGTCCAAACTCTTCACCTCCATCATGGACCTCTTAAACATGATCTTCACCGTGGTGTTCACCATAGAGATGATCATCAAGCTGCTGGCTCTGCGTGCTCATGTGAGGTTTTATTCTGTGAATTCACAACAATGACAATGCTTTCTGTTTTAGACTCTCATTGTGCGTATTCTGTTCTTTGCAGCATTACTTTATCGACCCGTGGAACTCATTCGATGCTTTGATTGTCGTGGGGAGCGTGTTGGATATTGCCATCTCTGAATTAAGTGTAAGTTTTACTCACACTTCAATTTCCATCAAGAAAAAATTACAAGTGCATGTTTACAGTACAGATACATTTTAAAACCTCTTTATCACTGATCTGTCTACACAGACTCCATTTTTAAGATTTACCAAGACAAATAATACAACAATCATTCCTATTTCGTTTGTCCTTTCTCAGACAAAAAAGAAACATCACTTAAATCTATCTAGAGCAATTGGCTTTGATGTCATCAAAAGAATCCTGCAAAAATAATTCTTCTTCAGAATTGTATTCTCAGCAGTGTGGAGACCACTTCAAAACATTTTAAAGGAATAAATGAGTATGAACCACTGACTGTATATAAATATGGACAACACATCTTCATCTCCTTCCATTGTACAAAGTTGAAGCCAAAGTACCCCTCTGTTTTACATTAAATAAATAAATGATACTAAAGTTCTTACAAGAATAAACACATGATCATAAATCATCACGATAATAACTGAATTTAACGACAGAATCCAGTTTTGAGAAAAAAGATTATTTGACAAATTTTAAAGTTTGACCCATGTCCCCTCTGTTATCACGGAGGAGGAGGCGGGGTTTATTGCCTATACTGCAGCCAGTCTGTAAGGGGAGCTCTAAATCTAAATCTTTTGGCTTCATTTCTGCGGGGATGTTGCTCCGTCCATCTTATTATACAGTCTATTGTATGAACAGTTAGGATAATATGTAATGAATGATTCCTGTTGTGCCTGATCTTGATGTCTTTTTAACCTCTTTCCTCTCACATGTCGTCCGTTGATCCAGGGAGGAGGCGGCCACGGAGAGGTGAGAGCTGAACTAATCTATGTACACATGTGTTTTAGGCTTCAAACTGTAACATATAAATAACCCTTTGTTTTATGTCTTAATACATTGTTTTTGCTGTAGGGTAAAGGAGAGAGTGGAAAGGTTTCCATCACGTTCTTCCGTTTGTTCCGAGTGTTGCGGTTGGTTAAACTGCTCAGCAAGGGAGAAGGAATCCGAACGCTGCTCTGGACTTTTGTCAAATCTCTTCAGGTCAGTGTGGTGTTGAAAGAATGGCTTTGACGATTGACTCTAATATGTTTTTATAATGCTTTATAAACTTGTGGGTTTTTTTTTAAACTGTGCTCTTGACTTCATCCTGCTCAGGCCCTGCCTTACGTTGGTCTCCTCATTGCAATGATCTTTTTCATCTATGCTGTGATCGGCATGCAGGTGAGTCTCAACACTTTAAAAAGGATCCATTAAATAAAGAAACTGTGTAACTCTTTCAAGACAGTCCGCCTCCATTTCACAGAGATTTATCGGTTGTATTTACCTCCATTGTTTGTTTTCTCCTCTCCTCGATTCAGACGTTTGGGAAAGTGGCCATTGATGACGACACACATATAAACAGGAACTGCAACTTCCAGACTTTCTTCATGGCCGTTCTGGTGCTCTTCAGGTCAGCAGTCTTAGCCAAGAGAGACCCACGCTTGTTATGTAGTCAGACTTCAAGTTGAATTCTAACAAGAGAAAAAATAAGCAACATGGTGGATAAACACAAAGGCCATAAAATGTGTTCATATATTCATTCTGCCAAATTATTTCAGATTTCCCTCTGTTTTTAGGAGAGCACTAAATCATGTACCCCCCCTCTCTAAGTAAGAGTTAAATGAAGGCTGAACACGTCCCCGTCTCTGTGCTCTTCAGGTGTGCCACAGGAGAGCAGTGGCAGGAGATTATGTTGGCAGCTCTGCCCGGCAGACGGTGTGACCCAGAGGCCGACACGGAGCCTGGAGAAGAGTTCACCTGCGGGAGCAACTTGTCCTACATCTATTTCATCAGCTTCTTCATGCTCTGTGCATACCTGGTGAGAGACGCTGAGGAGATTGCAGATTCTTTCCATCACTTCATTTAATCACTCGCTCCTCAGATCAGTTTGTAGAGAAACACTCTCCCTCCTTTGATGAAACGGTCTCTGGACTCCAAATCAAATCCAGATATAATTAATTCCGACTTGTGTTTTACACGCTGTCAGGTCAAGTGGGATCAGAGGGAGATGAAAGCAGAGAGGATAGTATTACAGCAGTAGTGTGTAGTAGCCGTTTTAACAAGCTAACCCTGTCTACTCCAGTTCCCAGTTGCTTCAGAGAAATCCCACTTCCAGGGATTTTGTTAATCCAGACAGCAGCACCAAATCCAAACACATTTAAATCCTGATTTAAGAAGGTGTCATATATTTTTGGTAGAGATTCAATTACCTCAGTGCTATTTTAAGAGAAGTTTAGAGTTAAGAGGTTACATGAAGGTGACCTATGATCTGGAGGAAACAGAATGTAATGTGAACAATAAAAATTGAAAATAGAAGCTCACATCATAGTGAAATCGTACAGTATTACCTGATGCAGATTAACTTGTCCAAATCACCAGTGCCATAAAATAAAAGAGTATAATACAGTGTGCTAACTCTGATTAACTTCAATCCAAATATAAACCAGTCCCACCAAGTTCTCACTCTGAAATGTCTTTTGGTGCCCTTCACAAGAAGAATTCAAGTGTTTGAAATATCATGAAGTTGTGTTTTTGTAAAAATCTGAATTTCTGTTAATTTCTTTATGCTCAGCTATTTTATGTTCCTTGAGGCCAGATTTATCTCTGCAGCGTCCAAGGTTAAATTCTCCTCATGGAGGTGAATCTTCTGTTTCCTCTCTTTCGCACAGATGAAATAAATGAGACTTCAGGTGGTCTTCTACCTGTTGGCAGAAACACGCTGTAACTTTTCCTGACTGCTAAAGTTAACCCTGAACCACTTCGTCCCTTTGAGTTTTTTGACACCACTTTACTGGATCAATCAATCAAATTCATTCGTTTTGAGAATTTAGAACAAATAAAATGAGATTCAAAGTGATTAAAATAATGAATGAAAAAAAACATTGTATGCTCAAAATGGTCTCAGACACGAATGCAAGCCTCCGAAAAACTAACAAAGATGATCAAGCAATGAAAATAACAATGAAAAATACAGGGATTTAAAAATAACAAAATAAATTTAAATTACTTTATTATAAAACTACATCAAATACGAATGATCTAAACAGGATAGATCGACATTTAGAAAAAAAAAGAGCGACACACGTACTGAAAATGTTGTGTTGATATTTAACAAGAGTAATGTTTCCCTCATGAAGTGTGTGACAGTCTGAACTGTATTTTGTTTACAATTGTCTTTCGAGATGATTCTCTAACAACCAATTACCAAAGAAAATGTCTGTACAGCAAGACTGGCAGAATGTGTATGTTATGTTTAGTGTCATCAAGCAAATCTGTTAAAACTGACACATTAGGGGGCGCTGGATAGCCTGTTGTGTATGTCACGCGCCCCATGTGCAGAGGCTTCAGTCCTCATCGCAGCGGCCATGAGTTCTAACAAACACTCGGCCCTTTGGTGCATGTCCTTCCCTCGCTCTCTCCTCCCAACATTTCCTGTCTCTCTCCAGTTGTCCTAACAACACAATGGTCACATGCATTTTCACTGTCTCTGTATTTGTCTCTATTAAGATCATCAACTTGTTCATTGCTGTCATCATGGACAACTTTGAGTACCTGACGAGGGACTGGACCGTGCTGGGTACTCACCACCTGGACGAGTTCAAGAGAGTTTGGTCTGATTACGACCCCGAGGCCACGTAAGAATGAACCTCTTGAAGCCTCGACTTCTCCTGCTGAGCTCACAGAACTGTCTGTTTGTTCACAGAACTGTCTGTTAATATCGGCCGTTTGTCCTCCTGTAGGGGTCGAATAAAACACAACGATGTTGTCACAATGCTGAGAAGGATTCAGCCTCCTCTTGGTTTTGGTAAACTGTGTCCTCATCGTGTCGCCTGCAGAGTAAGTCAACACACAGCCGTGCACTTGATGAACACACACTCGAACGGGGTCATGAATCTCACTCTTCCTATCTCGTCCACTTCTCCTCTCAGAGATTGGTTGCCATGAACGTCCCCTTGCACACTGATGGGACAGTCACCTTCAGTGCTACTCTGTTTGCTCTGGTGCGAACCTCCCTCAAGATCAAGACTGACGGTCAGACCTCACACTCAGACTGTGACACATGCTCATTGTGTCTGTGTTGTTGTTGAGCTGCTGTTAAGGCTGCCTCACTTGGTGCAGTTTAAGGATTTGTTTCCTTTATCCCATTCAGGTCCTATCGACCAGCAGAACGAGGAACTGAAGCTGATCATTAAGAAGCTCTGGAAGCGCACCAAACCCAAGCTCATTGATGAAGTCATTCCTCCCCCTAGAGGTGAACTAGAACATAGCTGCCAGCCAGGATAGAAAAATAATCATTACAATCAACTCCAGCCAAGAGATTCTCCTAAAAGCTGCCGCATAAAAAATCATACAAATATATTGTAAACTGGAAAAAACTAGTAGAATATAAAATAAATCACTTCATCACTTCTTCTTAGCTCTCCACATTTTAATGAATAACCTTTTCTTTCCTTCTCAGGGGATGAGGTGACTTGCGGGAAGTTTTACGCAAGTTTCTTGATTCAGGACTATTTCAAGAAGTTCCGTAAGAGGAAGGAGAGGGAAAGAAAATCCAAAAGGAAGGACAAGGCTGCTTCTCTGCAGGTGAATGAAAAATGTGTTTTTTTTTAATTTGTGAAGTCTTCTCCAAACATGTGAAGGGTTTTTAAGGACTCCTTTTTAGAGTTTTCTTACAAAACTATTAAATTACCTTACCAGTTAAAACAATATTCTTCTACACCATGAAAAACCCACACTGTCGATGTGCATTTTTATTTTTATTCTAAAGTTTTAGTACAAGACAGAAGATGTCTTTAGGTCATTTAAAAGTCTATTTTCAGTGTCTGTTCCCCAAAAGTTCTTAAAAAGAGTCCTGGTTCTTGATTGGCTATCAAATAAGTTGTGATGTCACAAAATCCTGCAGGCGTTAACTCAGATTGACTGTGAGGAGAAATACACTTTTCCCTGTGGCAATACATCAAGATCAGACTTTGAAATGAGGAAATAATAATCAAGATACATTTGAGAGGGACTTGAGGGACACACACTTGTAGTGCACACTGTAAGTTTATGTTATTTCTGTGTTCTTAGCAAGGGCTCCGGACGCTGCAGGACTTGGCTCCAGAGATGCGTCTGGCGATGGTCTGTGACCTTGAAGAAGAGGAGGGAGTTGAGGGGGAGATGGCATGTGATGAGATATTCGAGAGTGAAGCTGGAACCTCAGCGCCCAACACACCCTGCACAACACCGCTGCCCCCGTTAGAAACACTGGTGGAGCAGACATATGTGATGATGGAGCCCACGGCGGACATCGAGGCCGTGATCACAGAGCAGGTGACGGGCCTGCAGGAGCACCAGAGACCAGGATCAGAGCTGGCAGGCGTCAGCGTCGTCACCGAGCAGCCTGTGAAGTCCGAACCCCTGCCCATCAGGTGTGTTTTATATAAAGCTGTGTTTATATGTTGCCTTACATTCACTCATTGGTCCTCCAATTCTAATCATTTGTTTCCTAAAATCGATGCTCGTTCAGGGTGGACTCCGTCTGCGAGTCGCCCCTTCCTCCTTCTCCTCCTCCTCCTCCGCCTCCACCTCCTCCCCCAGAGATAGTAGTTGAAGCGGATGTCGTTGATGGAGCAGCTGTGGCGGCTACAACCGAAGCATCTGAGCAGGTTTACTACAGTGAAGGGGATGCTGCATCAGTTGACAGGTAAGAAAAACCAAGAGAGAAAATAGAGGTACAGTAAATGAGTTATAAAGGAACAAATAAAGAAGCTCGAACACACAAATCAGCCAGCTTGCAAAAGTGTTAGAAGACTGGTCTGTTAAATATGAACACTTGTCTATTTACAGCTTACACAAACAAGTGATAACATTTTGATTAATGATCTTAAGGTTCAGGTATTCGCATGTCTTTATGCCTGAACAAAGCCAGGTTAACTGAATCCTCCTTTTTTCACATATTTATGCTAAGCTAACCATTTCCCAGCCCTTGCCTTACATTAACAGACAGACTACAGCTTGTAAGTAAGAACTGATGTAGCAGCCTGTTGGTTTATGCACTATTCTTTCGAAGCCTCAAATTGGGGCAGCTTGGCTGTTTTCATCTTTGGATCCAGAAGTGACCATATTTGGACAATTTGTTGGAGTCACATTGTTTCACGTCTATCCTGGTACTTTTGGTATGTTTCCTTTAGGTACGAGTATCCAGAAGCTCCCTCTCCTTTACCAGCTTACCCAGAGAACATTGAACAGAGCAACATGGAGGAGATTCCCTACGACACACACATTGCAAACGACTTTGTCAGCGACGGTTATAACGGCACCAACATGAACGGAGGGAGTGTCGCTCCAAGCCCCGTACCCTATAACTCAAATGGATATAACGGGAATGGATACACAGGTTACAATGAGAATGGCAGCACCATCAGCAACAATGGTAATGGAACTACATACATTGACAGTAGCAGCAATGGGAACAGTATCAATGGAAAGGAGAACGGAAGCTCAGGATTTGTCAGGCGACGGCTGCTTCCTTCCATACCTAAAGGTGAGAAATGACAGTCTTTTTTTTTCTACTTAAGGCGGAAAACGTTGGGCTTTGTGTGTGTGTGTGTGTGTGTGTGTGTGTGTGCAGTATGAAATCATACTAATAACTTACAAACCATTAGCGCTTCAAGTGTTCAAGTTCAACTAGAAGTGTTATTTGTCAGGCAAAAACTCCCAAACATTATAATGTTCCGACTTTTCACACGAGGATTTTCTGATTTCATTGGCTTATTTTTGTAGTGATATGCATGTGGAAGTAAATTAAAGAATATATTTTAATTTCATTGTGTCACCTTAACCTCAAAGAAATAATGATGAGCATTTTTTACATTTTTAGTTGCAGCCATTGTTTCATGGTGATGCACACACTTCATGTGTTATTTCAATGATCTAAAACACTGGCCTACACCTAGATTAATCAAAAGTTCACTAACAGGTAGTTTTGACAGGTATGTAAGATTATTCATGGGACTGTTGTCATTGACTCTAACCATCTAATCTTCAAAGCGTGATTACCAACCAGAAGAAGTAGGAAAAGTGCCCATTTTAATCACGGGTCAGTTTGTTTGTGGTAGTATGATAAGCTGTTGATTTTCACAACTAAAGCAGAGTATCAACTGAAATGGCGAGATAATGTTATTCTACAAATGATCTTCAGCACACCCGTTTCATTCACATGTGAAAAAATCATGTGAACTTTCTCTGCTGGCTCACACTTATTACATACACTTTTATCTTGATCGAGCATTTAGTTTATTGATTGCTGCCGGTATTTAGAGAGAATTAAAAACATTAAAACATACAATTCTTGTGAAATAAATTGCATACCCTTGCTATGATCAGATGATAAAAAAATAGGGGATGCTAAGGGTGGGCTCATGGTGCGTTCCATTTACCTCGGACCTCGGATCTCGACGCTGGGAATGGTGTCACATCACGAGTTAACCGCGTTCCAGTTGCACAAGTTGGACAAGCGACTCGGACGTTGCATGAAGTTGCTCTGAGTTTCCGAGTTGGATTTCCCACTTCGGGGGTGGCTTTCCTGATGACGTATCAGACCGGCAACTCGAAATTTCTGACTTCCGGGATCAAATTGAACGCCCCATTATTTCTGTCCTGAGGTCCATTGTAGGCTAGTTTAGGGATGCTTTTGCCTTTTCCCTCCACACATGGTTAATGGCATGGATCCTGTACATTTTCCTAACACCTCCCTGCTTACTGTTTCAGGTCGTGCACCTGCCTTTAACTTCCAGTGTCTGAGGCCACAAAGCAGTGTGGACAACCTCCCCATCCCTGGAAGCTACAGTAGAAGCACAACTCCAACCAGATCCCGTTTACAGGTAGACAAACAACACACACTCTAAAAATGTCAAACACCTAGTTTGTATCATCTTCATTCACTGTTCTTCTGCTGCTCTCTCTCTCTCTCTTGTTTCAGACACAGCAGAGCCTCCCAGACTCCCGACGGAGCAGTGTGTCCTCCATGTCGACCGCCTCCTGGGTGAACACAACAGGAGCCGGGGCTACCCCTGCTCCTCCTAGGATAATCGCCCCCTCAGCCCGCAGGGGTAAGCTCATCTACACACCCATGATCCTGGTAGACGAGGCCACAGGCACCAGCCAGCCGTTGTGGAGCGACGGCACTGCCAGCCTCCCTGTAGGAACCCGTCCTGGATTCCATCCAGGTCAGACCAAGACCTTCACCAGCGTGAGGATGCCGCCCCAACACCAGAGCTTCATAGACAAAGGCAGTGCAGACAGCCTGGTCGAATCGGTGAGTAAGAATCAGTCTGTATATAAAAAGTCAACAAAGCCTCTTGGTTTAAAACGTGATGCCAATGCAAAAGTGCTTTCATTTGCATTATTTCTAATGGCCAGCAGGGGGAGACTGCACTGGCAACCGAAGAATGATGATAGTATGAAACTAGCTGAGAAAATGAAATAACTTCAGAACACATTTCCTTATTAGGTTAAGATCTCGATTGAAGTGTTAACCATTCTTCAACACAGATGTGATGTTTATTTATGAGTGATGGTCCCATTTAGTAAACACCTGGGATAATCAGGGTGTGATTTAGGGCCAAGCCTCTTGTGATTGACAAGTTGCTGTCAATCAGAAGAGAGACATTCCACCCTTATGTATAAATATGGTCACTTCCTGTTAAACATGAGGCTTCAGGAGAGAGTTCACAAACGTATGGATGACTTCACTGTTGCTAGTCCATTTGGTTATCTTCTCATTTGTTTATTGAAAGAATGCAGCGTAAATACTTGAATGTACAACTTCATAGCACAAACCCTGTATCCAGTTAGCTAGAGCAGTGGTTGCCAACATTGCCTCAGAGAAGACAAAGCCTCGCGTCGAGCCGGTTTAACCTGTTTCCATGTCCATTGTGAACTTGTCAATTGTCTTTATGACAACCTCAAATTGTTGTGATTTTTTTTTTCCTTTAAAATAACACGATCCCCATACCTTTCTTAACACTGTAAGCACTACTTATTTCTCATAAAGTGATAGAAAGAAAACAAATCCTTAATATGAGCAGGAAAATAAGATAGTGACTGGGAATGGTGATATTGGATTATAAAGTTTTGTGCTATTTTATTGCAGTTGTTGTACTGCAGAGAGAGAATAATGTTTAAATCTTTTTCATTCTCATTTTTAAATCCAGGAACATTTGCTGCTGCCTAACTTTAACATTGTAATAAAAAGAACTAAAGTTGTCTCTGATTGGACAGCAGAGGGCATTTCAATTTGTCAAACGACTTCTAGACCAGCTAAAACGGAGTCAGAGAGACATGCATGTAATATTTGCGTGTCAGAGAAACAGCATGAGTGGCTAAAAACATAATCCCTGGGTTACATCATCATCATTGTTCTACTTTGTTTTTTTCTCTCTATCTTGTTCATGTCAGATCTTGATCTCGGAGGGTCTCGGTATTTACGCCAGGGATCCAAAGTTTGTGAGCTTCGCCAAGAGGGAGATCGCTGAAGCCTGTCACATGAGCCTGGACGAGATGGAGAACGCCGCTGCTGACCTCATAGCTCGAGGCGCCAGTCAGTCGATGTCTCGCTTTGAGGACGAGCTGGCTGATGAAATGAACTGTGTGATTTCTTACTGAGATCAGCAAAAGTGAAATAAGAGTGTGTGTGTGTGTGTGTGTGTGTGTGTGTGTGTGTGTGTGTGTGTGTGTGTGTGTGTGTGTGTGTGTGTGTGTAGGTGAAAGTGAATTACAGAACATAAAAAACACCATTTATCTGGTGTTTGTCTGCCATTGTGAAAAAGAAAGCAGACAGGACAGCGTGTGTAAGTATGACTTGATAAAAAATTTAGTGTAATTTTCTTCCAAGGTGAAATGTCATGTTGGAGTGATAAGATATGCTTTAATTATGAATGCCAAAACACACACACACACATAATCTCATACACAAACTGGTAATAGTACGTCAGTATTTGGCAGACCTCAACACTGACTGTTGTGTTTTGCAGAAGTGTTCGCTGCATGCAACAGAGAAGTGGCTCTCAACCAAGATGCATATTTTTGCATTGTGTTCTTATTTTTTACTCTACTTGAATTTGTGTCACTTCAAAACCCTTGTACAAACTGTCAAAATAGAATATGGTAAAACTATTAGAATTAAAAAAAAAACAACATTCATACTTGCACTAATGACAAGAACCACAATCATTTGTGACAGCTTAACAGCATTGGCATTATTTTAGATAATGATTTAAATGTACAGAATAATAAAAAAAAATCCTCTTGTTTATAACGTGCTAAGGTTTGTTTAGGAGTTTTTGCAACTACAAATAAAAAAAGCTTTGTTTTCTCAACTTGTATTTTTCTTGAATAGTTCTTTCTCTGCAGTGATAATAACACTCAAAACTTTGAACTTCAATTCAACTAAACAAACTAGATAAACTAGACGCACTATCGCCACCTGTCGCCATTACAGCGCCAAGATCGCATCGAACTTCAATGAAAGGTCATTTTGGGTCACTCCTGAGCAGTGTTTTAGTGGATGTTAAAAAACTACAGCAAAAGATACATGAGAGTGAATTACATAATCAGCAATTAATGGACCGGCAGATGGACGACATCTGGGTTTCATTTCCCCTTTAAGACAAAAAGAAACAAGTAGTAATCCATGTGTGTGCGTGTTGTTAAATACTAAATGAAACACTCTTCTTCTGTAGTCAGGGGTGAACTAAGGCTGACTGAGTGGGCACTAACACAGAAGAATAGTTTGAGACCCTGGTTAAGATTTCAACTTTATTTTCAGGTAAAAAAAAGACAAAGAGATCAACAAGTTTATTACAATTAAAATGCATTAGGAGTTTTTATCTTTGGTGATGCTGTTAAATCCACTGGTAGTGGACACCTTGTTGGAAACTTCATCATGTTTTCTCTACCATAGGAGCAGGCAAGAGCGCACGTTTGGTAACATACTGTATGGGCCTTTTGTCACCTTTTAGAGGGGCACCTTGGAGGGCAATTTATCTCTTCTTTTTGAGTGTTGTGATTTGGGGAACTTCACACATTTTCTCCACTGGAAGGGCAGGCACCTTAAATTACATTTCATCAAACTTTCCCAACCAAAGGAGCTCCAAAACTGACCTGTCATCCCGTTTTCCACTGGTGTGCAACACAGTGGGAACTTCATCATACGTTCTCCACTGAAGGGGCATATTTGAGGGTGCTTTTCACTTCTTTTTTTTTTGTCATAGTAAAATGCACTGTAGAGGTAAAGTCACAACATTTTCTTCCATAGAAGGGCACAGTACAGCACACTTTTCATATTTTCTTAATTGAAAGAGCACCATATTTTGTTTATGTGTTAAAATAATTCTGTTGTGGACTGTCTGACGTTTCAAGAAATGCTATTTTAGGTTAAACTAGCCTATAAACATCTTGTAATTCTAGAGGTTTTTGCATGACCTCTGATCTCTACAAGGGTGACTCTGCATGGGCTGCCTGTAAAGATAACCATGCCCACCTGCACTCACACACACAACCATGCACTCCAGACACACAGGGGAGTATGTATTTTTAATAAAAAACTCTGTCTTTTATTCACAACACCACAATCACAGACCCAGAAGGACGTTTCGTTATCATAAACATATCAATCAACAATAGTTCATTAACAATAGGTCATCTCTATGGCCCAAACTCTGATGAACCATCATTTTTTCACAATTTATTTTCATCCATATCCAGCATTTGCAACTCCCCAATAACAATCAAAGGTGACTTGTTATGGTTTATCCATAGCAGCCCCTCCCTTCCTCTTGTATGGTGTTAGTTTCCCTCTGTCTGTCTCTCTTATTATTGTTTTTCCTTCCAAGACGGTGAACACGGTGGAAAGTTTTGTTGTTGACAGAATTTGTGGGAAGTTGTTCCTGGCTGAATTCAAGGCTTTGATGTAGAGATTGAACTTCTTGGTGTACAGCTTCAATCAGTGCGATTCGGGTGTTGAGGCCAGGAGGAAGTCCAATGCCACTGTGATCGCAACTCTCCCGAGACATTGCGAGATTCATGATGGCGGCGTCCAGCTGCTACACGACAACAAACAACTCTGATCAGACTGTTAAGCATGTTTATTATTATTTTTTTCTGTATTCACTCTACAAACTCCATTTTCTTTTTCTTTTTCTAAAGTTGGAATACAATTTCAACCGACCTTGACCCCCTGGAGAATTGTTTTGCCAACTTTTTCAACCACTGTTCCAAAAGACTCGACATCATGAGCATGTCATCTTCTCTCACCAAGAAAAACTGGGAAATCCAGCCACTCTCCAGATTACAAAAGAGCACGTTCAGACTCACTGCCCAGCACAGGTACATCTCCATCCACATCCCCGAGATGCTACACCGAGGTAAGAATAAAACTCCTCTCAATTGAAAATAGAGCTCGCCATTTTTAAGATAATATGAATCACTTTTCAAAGTTGGAAAACTTTTAATTAGTTGAGGTGACATAAACCTATAATATTTAACTAACACAACATTTTCATAGACTTGAAGTAAAACTAACTTAGAATTTGATCTTATCATGACTTTTTGTTTTTTACAGTGTGCGTGACAAGGAGTCTTTATAATTAATAAAGAAGTGTGACACTGAATTCCTCCTCGGAAAGCACCAAAATACTTTACCCAAGCCATGGTCCCGCCTATAAGACATTGAAAGTTGAGCTGAGTGTCTCATGATTTGTTTTTCTGTTAATTTAATAAACGTTGGCGCCTTTTCTCTTTAAATCTGTTTCTGTCTTTCATTTGACTAGTCATTTATTTGACCCCTGTTAGGAGCACTCCACTAGCCTACATAACAATGCTACCCCTTCAGCTTAAAGTGCTGCCAGATAATTACCAGCAGGTAGTTCACGAACCTCCCTCGACCTTTTCATTGCTCCTCTTCACCGCTCCTTCTTGTTTTATACTAAAGCGCGAACAGTCTCCATGCGCTCCCTCTCTGCGTTACAACAACCCGCCGGGCAATCTCAGCTGCCTTAGAATAAAGCTGCGCTGCTATTGGACAGACAAGTCGACCCGTCTTTACTTCGTCGCCCGACGTCACGACGCCTTTGCACATCCTCTACTAGGTCGTGACGCAGTCCGGCTCTTCCATCCTGGCTGTCTTGCCCCCTCCTCTCCTGGTCTCTTCCAGATGAGACGCCTCCCTCCCTCCCTCCGCCCCTCTGATCCTCTTATCAGCGAGTAAGCGCCCAAGATGGACGTTGTAAACCAGGTAAGGCTTTTGGGGGAAAATCATGTAATTCATTAACGTTTTTGCTCGGGTGCTTATGTTCATGTGATTTGAATATTTTGTCTGTGTCGTGCGCTCAATGAAATATATTTTTCTCATGATGTCTCGACCTTACAATTTTAACGCAGCTTTCCATCCCTTAGAATTTAAATTGTAACGAATGCATTTCTTTAAAAAAACAAAACAAAAAAAAAAACAGCATCGGTGTAAAGGCACGACAGAGCGCGATGTAATTGGACATTTTTTCCACTACTGATGCTGCGGTCGAGGTGATGGAGAGGCCCGCTGACAGCCCTGAAATGTATAGGATGTCCAGAGAGCTCTGCAGCAATGACATTTAGCAATAGAGAGGGGAGGATGTCGCCTATTATCTCCAGGGATTCTGCTAATTGATTTAGCCTGCTCACGTCTCAATTAGCCTGCTGTTGCTACGATAACAAAGATGAATGTGGTTTATATCTAAGGGGGCCTCGTCGGTGCTTGTTTAGCCGCAGTATAGGCCTGAGACACGGCATATATCTCCATGGCCGCGGACAGCTCGTCTCCCTGATAGCTGTGTGCGTTTTGTGACAAAGCCAGCAATGAGGAGAAATAACCAGAAAATACGCTTCTGTCAGGATGGTTGGGACAGTGCAATTATCAGTGCACGCTTCTTATGTTTGATATTGATGTTTGGCTTCAATGAGAAACAATGAGCCTCCGAGAAAAGAAAAAAAAAATATCACTACTGCTGATTCCAGTGCGGCCATTTATTGATGCACACAGGGACACACCGCCTTCTTTGCGGTGTCGCATTCACCTGCGCACAAACGCTCCCCCCCCCCCCCCTTTAATTCTGTCTCGTCAATTAGACAGATTTCGCGAGATTTGGTCATGCTTGAATTAAAATAAAATAAAAAGAAAGAGTGCTGTGTAGGGAGTAGAGAGAGACCACAGAAAACAGACAGTTAATCAGCTTTGTCTAATTGTAATGCTGGCAAGAGCTCCCTCTATCTCTCACACACAGCACGTACACACACCCACACGCACACACTCTCTCACACACACACACACACACACACACACACACACACGCTGGCCTTTGAAGTCTACATCAGAATGAATCTCCTGTAGTTGTACAGCATCTGAAAGGTTCACAAAGAAACCAGCTGTGAGTCACTTTCTTCCTTGGCAGAAATTTGCTTAGTATCAAACACCAGTAAGTGGCCTGCACTTAGCCTGGAGGCCTACAGGCTAAACATGGGTGAGGTTATTAGGTTTTTTTCTGAATGAGCATCATCATATAATAATCTTTAAGCATGCTCTACTGAGAAAACAGTTTCCACAGTAAAAGCAAAAGTGCCAGTGTGAGGATGTTAATGGAAATTAACTCATTTTGTTTTCTTGTTTTTTTTTTTTGCAGTTGGTGGCCCAAGGGCAATTCACAATAATCAAACAACCTCTGGGATTTATAAAAATTCTTCAATGGGTAAGTCTAGTTTTGTTAATGTGTGCAAGCATCGAAAAATGCATGGATATGTTTCTTATGTTAACAAAAATATATTGCATTCAAAAAGGGAAAAAAAACACTTGGAAGTTGTGTAGTTTGCAATAAATAACGTGGCAGCATCTCTTTCTGACAGATATGTGACCTTTAGTCACACAGAGGTCATAAAGCTGCATGAGGCTTAATAATGGATGTGACTGGGGGGAAAAGCTGCCCAGTTGGACCCTCTCTCGTGGGGATTTATTGTCAAACATGTATTATTAAAATGTTGTCATTAGAACCATTTCAGTGAATCTACATCATTTAATGTAATTACTCTTTAAATGTATGCAGAAGCGGCTGTAGATAAGTGCTGAGGAGTATCCTTGTTGGCGGTGATGCTGCCCCAGCAGGCCTGAGCCGGAGACACTAGCAGTAGTGTTACGTCACAGATGTAGTAACACTAGATGTCAGCTCACCGAGGAATATAATGACAATTTGTCAAATCCTTCTCAGAGGACGTGACCTCTGCATACTATTGCAGTTTATTACATCTGTCTTTATGTGCCCAGTCTACTTCACCACATGATGGAGCCAGAAAACTGTTCACTTAGGGGGCTGTCGATAATGAGAGGATCATAAATGGATAAAGAATTTTCTGATTCTTTTTTTTTATTTAAGTCTTTATTGGCATGACATTTTTTGGAAACAAATTTCCAATGCATCAAAAGACATTTACATTTCTCCACTTGAATAGGAAGGGGGAGTTTTTTTCTTTCTTCTTTTTGATTTAAAAGGGTTTCATTAGGCAGAACATACTTAATGATTGTGCCCTGTCTTTAAGGTTTACATTAAGATAATTAGAAAATTTATGTGAAAAAGATGTTTGACCCATAACATAATGTGGGTTGAAACAGTTCGGCAAATTAGCAACTACTGTGTCTATTTTTAGAATGATTAAATCAATTCGCTTTTCTTTTTTCAGTTAATTGTAAAAAGATTATTTCTCCAGTTTTTCTGTTATCCAAAACAACTGATTTGAGGACATCATTTCAGGCTTTTCAAAATTGTAATGACCATTTTGTTACCATTTTGCTTTTCAGTATTTATTCATTAAATTAATTGTAAAATAATCTCCAAAAATAATGAAAATGAATGTTAGTAGCATTAGTATAGATCAGTCTGTGAGCATTTTACAATGAATAGAAGCTTATTGAATTAGGAGATCTTCCTACAGATCTCTCAGTGTAATATGTGGTCATGCACAGTGTTTGTCCTCTACCAGCAGCAGCAGCATGCTCTCAGTGAGCTGGCTGCAGGGTTAACAGTGGTTCCTCTTTACAGCTGGGGCTCCACTGTGCTGGGAATAGTTCTTCTAATTATACCTGCACACCCTGCAGCCAACTGAGGGCCTTTAACTTGTGTGTCTCTTCTCATGTTATGATATGTTTAACCCTTGAGGTGCTTTGGACTGGTTCTGGCTGGTTTGGGTTTGAGGCTTTGCTTAAGCTACTGGTTTAAAGGTTTCAAGTCATTTCTTGAGCTGAAAAATTGATTAACATGAAAGGAAAGTATTTTGATAATAAAGTATCTTTTGGATAATGGCTATCACAAAATGAACTATCTGAAGAGGTCACCTTGGGATGTGGAAAAAGATAACAGGATTTGTTTGACATTAAATAGACAAAATAAACAATTTAACAGGAAGTAACTGGTAGATTAAATGAAATTATGAACATAACTTGGAGCATGAATAATTTGAATGATCTCAACATTGATTATGTAACATAATAAGATGCATATATTTTGTGAGGGTTTGAAGGAGAGGGGATGGGGGAGGGGGTTGTCCTTGCTTTGCACTGGTTGCCATAATTCTTAGCTACACCTCTGCTCCTCGGTATGAGAACACATTTTAACACAACCCAGATGCAAACGTGCGTGCCAAAAGCAGCTCTTGCAGAGTACCAAACTGTAATGGGCTCTGCAGATATGCCAGCGAGCAGTCAGAGGCATGAGTGTGCTGCATGACTCTGTAGTCCTTCCCTGGAGCTGTGATTGTGCCAGCACCTCATCGCTGCCTCCCTGGGTCACAGCGAGCTGAACCACCAATCAGGAGGCCCGCTCGGGAGGCCAGGGCCCATGAATCATCTGTCAGTGCATGCCTGCGTGCCTCCGCGTCAGATCTGGAGGAGGAGCTGGCTGCTGCTTTTTTTTTTTTTTTGGATTAATATGGGCATGCACAAGCATCAACACAGAGATTTTTTAGGAGGGGAGAGGGGAGCCAGCCCTCTTTTCTGCGGAAACAGGCAGCAATGAAAAGGATGCTTCAGTAAAGTAGAATCAAACCTTTAATGGCTTCTTGTTGCCACCAGTATAAAAAGATGAGACGTGCTGATATCCTTTCAAGGAAAGATAAAGCAGCATTTTGTCTGCAGTGTTCATAATCATATATGTGATTCGAGAGATAAGTCTACAATGGATTTGATTGGTGGAATGCATTCAAGTGTGTGGGATGAAGAGGTGCAAGCTTGTGATTTTTTTTAAAATCTGGCGTTGGATGATGAAAATTAGTTGTGAAAGCTTCTGAGAACCATTTTTTGTCTCGTTTCACCAGCAATCTGTATGTGTGACTCATAGCTTTACTCAACTCCCACCCCCCTCTCTCTCTCTCTCTCTCTCTATCTCTCTCTCTCTTTCTCTGTCTCTGGGGAAGAATGCTGACAAAGCCTAGATTTGATGGATGTTGGAAGACGTTGAGTTCCCAAATAAAGCTAATGTGGAGCTCAACCCTCGAGTATGAAAACAGCGCGCCTGCCTCCCGCCTCTACAACTGTGCAGAATATCACTGTCTGAGTATATCTGTTGAATTTCAATTGCATTCAAATTCCACCTTCTGACTCACTCCCTGCAAACATGAAACGGCTCTTTGGGAGAGAGAACATAGAGTCTCTTTTGCTTTAGTGTAATCCCTAACGTGTGATAAAGGCAGCTCATTTTGTTGGAGCTGAGGGGATCTTGTTGTTCAGACACTGGTGACTCTGGGGTTATTACTCCAGGGCCTTCCACAGCTACAGTACTATGTCTGTGCTTTGTGCTTTTGGCTGCTAGTCCTTTATATATCTGGCATAAAATAGACACGTACTTGTAAGTATTTAATGACATTTAATGACATTATTTACAAGAGCATGTTAAATTAGTATACATAAGAGGAAACTAGCCTGGACTAACAAGAACAAAATACATAATATGAATAGGCTTATACAAATCTAAGCTTAATAATGCTATAAGAGAGGAATGATAAACTGAAAATTGAAAATTGTACAAAATATTTTTTAAGGAAAAAGGAAATATTTTGTGTTTATGGGTTTTGTACATTTCAGATATCAATCTATTCAAAAATCTATAACAAGTCAGACTCTACTGTTGGTTACAGAGAAACAAACGTTCAGAAAGACAGGCTGTGTGAGAAAATCACTCTCGAGACAGATCATTTGTGTCTCTGTGTGTACGATTGTACATCTTCTCAGCACAGAAGAGCTGACAAACCGTTCCAGCATGCCAGCTGGGCTAGAAACCAACCTCTGCCTCCTCACCGTGCGATGCTGCCAACAGTGTTACCATGGCACCTAACACTCAGCGTTACACCATTTCTTTTCACAGTCTGACTGGCCCTCCATCTCGTCCCCACTCTTCATCACTCCTCCTTCAACTCATCTATCACCATTAAAGTACCACTCTTGAGTGTGGTGTGGCGCCAACAATTCAGATTTACTTTTCTACTGCTTTTTAGCTATGCGAGTAGCATGGCTCTAGGGGTGAGAAATGCCACACTGGTTGAACAGTATTCATCTCAAGAACTATTGGAATGATTGGCACTAGATTTTATTCATTTTTCCGTGAAGTCAATTGCAACTTGCTTTGTTGATCCACTAACTTTTCTCGAAAATGATTTGCTTCCTGATAATATTGTCTACCTGCAAAACTAACATTCAAAACAGCCTCAGTAACTATGCTATAAAAATCTTCTTTTCCATCTGATAATGAAACTAAAAGCACCATCGGCTTACTGTAGGTTATACATTTCCAAGATGTAAATATTTTGCATTCCCAATGAAATCCTGCTGACGCTGTGATGAAAATGTTTGACTCATGACACTGTACATCTGACTCAGTTAAAAATCAGTGCTGATTGTTGCTGAGATGACCTCCAGCCGTTGTTCCCATTTTCTCATAATGTATTTTATATGTGACATAAACAGCAAGACCCAGTCAAATGGAGCACAACATGTTGTTGATGTTTGTCTCCATATTGATCCTTCTCATTAAATCTTAACCTCTAACTGTCTCAGAGCGATAATGATACATGATATGGACACTGGGCGCTCGAAAACCTTCTAATAGTCTTAAAAACAAATTAAAGTGGCTATGAGTGCAATAAGACAGTGAAGAGAATGAAACTGATGACATGTAGCTTTAAGGATAAAATAACCCACAATGCACACTGTGTGAAGGATTTAGCCAACCCTGCAGTTATTAAATGTTGCACATGCTGTAGGTATGGATTATTTGCACATCTGCTGCAGCATTACATTTTGTTTTTCTCTTTTGGGTTTAAAGGGAAAGCACTACATAAAACCCATCTGGTACTTTGGATTTTTCATACACTCTTAAAGACACAAATGAACGTTGCACCAAAAACAATATCTAAAAGGACTTTAACATTAGTCAGTGACGTTAACTGGTTCAGACATGCAGGCATAAAACTGCAATACATTTTCATATTATGGTTTAAGTAACATTCAAATGATAATATAGCAAATACTAATAGGCATATCTCATTTATAATTCAAACAATCTGCTCCAGATGGCAACTGATTTTTTTTCTTTCCTTCAATTATATAATAAACTGTTGTTTACCAGCAGTCTCCTCTTCTCCCTCTCATAGTAACTCTGTCCCTTTCCAAATTTGCAGTCTTTGTTATTGTGTTAGTAAAACCTGTTAATTCGCTCACAAAAGAAAAGGGATGGTGTTGGAGATATTGGCAGAAGAAAACTCTGCAGGAACAAATAACGGATGAGTAAAGTGAACACAATGAGGCCTCCTTCAGGCAGCAGGTGTGTGTAAATCCAACAAACAAGCCTCTGACTCACATCAGCTACAAGATTACTGTAAATAGTTTAGTGTGTTGATGCCTGCGGTGGATAGACAGTAGTACGAGCTCACGTGTGTGGGTGTGGCCTTGTGTGGGTGTTGTGGCTGGCTTTGCAGTAGCTTGTCACAGAGTACTTGGTGACAGATGGTGGAGCACCTCGGTCAGATTAATTGTTGGATTGTCCGTCCAATCGGATCTGGCCGGCAGTGCAGGGAGGGTGTGGTAAAAATAGTCTGACCCGCCAATCTGTTGTGTGTGTGTGTGTGTGTGTGTGTGTGTGTGTGTGTGTGTGAGTGAGGGAGAGAGCGTGAGATTATCTTCACGCATGTCTGTTTGTACCCCTGTCGTGACTGTAAGTGTGAGCTGCAGTCTGTTGTCCTAAAGTTAAAGTCACAGTTACTGATAAATACGCAGAATATGCCATGAAACATACAATTTTTTCGCTGTATTGATTTGCGCTTGGTCTGCATCTTTGAGCAGTTGAGAGCACAATGTGCAGTCTAAATAGAGCTGCCACCTTTTTGACACATAGTCTTAACAAAACTGTAGTATATGTTGAACTAATCATCACATCTTTTTTTTTTTAATAAATATCTGTCTGCCAGGTCACTAGATTAATCGTCTGTATCTCTTCCTCCTCAGATCTTTGCAATCTTCGCCTTCTCAACATGTGGAAGTTACTCCGGCATGTTCAAGATGAGCGTGGAGTGTAAAAACCGGTCGGAGAGTGATCTAGACATAGACGTAGAATTCGAATATCCCTTCAGGTACGTAAACTACTGTCACAACTGCTGTAGACGGATAGAAACATGTAACTGTAGGCTCTCAGAAAGTGTAAATGCACACTTAGCAGGATTGTCAAAAGAAGTAACTCAGGAGCCAATCAGAGCCAACTATTGCATTTCGTATAATAATTCAAGTACATGTATTTTTCAAAATCTATAATTCACATAAATGGAATAAAATATGTGATGGTTTTATTTTTCACATTTGAAAGGAATTATTCAATATTGGCTTTTAATCCCAATTTATACAAAAATTAGCTGAGGTAACAAGCCGTTTAAGTTATATCCAAGTGATCAGTCTACATTTTCAAGAATATGTTGGTTGAAGCAGCAGTACAATATTTTGGGGAACACTTTCTACACAACCTTTTTTACGGGCTGAAGGTCAGATTAGGAGATTGATATCCCTCTCTTGGCTGTAAGCTAAATACAAAGCTATATCAGGGAGATAATTAGCTTAGCGTAGACTTAGCAGCAGAAAGCGGCTATCTATTCAAACGTTTGAAAAAGAGTAAATACGCCTACACATGAGTAAATACCTCAAATTGCAGATAAACAAGGGGTTAAGGTCTGTACTGTTTCTTTAACAGAACTCATTGTACTTACATTGTTGTAACTTTTGAGTCAAAGTGCTGTAGATTTTATAACCTTTGGACAGAACAAGGCTAGCTGTTTCTACCAGTCTTAGTTCTGTGCTAATTTCCCCTGGATATAGCTTCATATGTAATTAAAAGATTGTGTGGGATACGATTAGATTATACATCAATGATCTACACAAGGGATAACTTAGCTTGGGTTAAACTGACACATCTGCAATACTAATCCTCCCATATGACGCTTTAAAAGAAAGTAAATAATTGTGCTTCCTTAGTTTCTACCTACTCCTTTATTCAGATCAAATTAATGAATTAACAGTAAAACCATTGGAAAGAGCAATAAGACAAACACTGCCTTCTTCTTTCACACATCTTGATTACCATTTATCTTTTGCGTCTCCACTCATGCACAGTTTTTTATTGCTCTCTTTCTCTCTCTTTCCGCATGTTCTCAGGCTCCATCAAGTTTACTTTGATGCCCCCACCTGTAAGGGAGGGAACCCCGAGCGTCTGTTCCTGGTGGGAGACTACTCCTCCTCGGCTGAGTTCTTTGTCACCATCGCTGTCTTCTCCTTCCTGTACTCTATGGCGGCCCTCTCTGTGTACTGCTTCGTACTGGAGAAGTACCGTGAAAACTGCAAGGGGCCTCAAATTGTGAGTTTACAGTGTAAATGTTCATGATTCACGTGTCCCACAGCTTGGGTTAGAATTGATGCCCAGTTGTTGTTTTTGGTGGTGAAAGTAATCAAGTTGTTGCTTTGGTTAACAGGACTTTGTGATTTCGTCGGTATTTGCCTTTATGTGGCTGGTGTCGGCATGTGCTTGGGCTAAAGGCTTGTCAGATGTGAAAACAGCCACTGATCCAGAGAGGGTCATCACTCTTATCACAGCCTGTGATGAACAGGAGAACCGCTGCCGTGAGATATACAACCCCAAGGTCTCTGGACTCAACACCTCTGTGGTATGTCCCAGATGCATCAAACCAAATAAAAGTACACCAATGATTTTAAAATGAGGATAGAATCAGTAGATTGAACTAACCCATTTTTCAAACACCTCTCTCCTGCACAGGCTTTTGGCTTCATCAACCTGATCCTGTGGATAGGAAACCTGTGGTTTGTCTTCAAGGAGACTGGCTGGCTGGCTGCCTTCGGTGGAACATACGTCCCATCGCAGGAGAAGCAGCCTGCCCCCGATTCCTTTGGCCAGGCAGGATATGGTCAGCAGGACCCCTACGCCGGCTCCCAGGGAGGGTACCAGCCAGAATACGGCCAGCAGGGCGGCTACAGTGAGGACGGAGGTTACAGCCAGGGCTATGAGCAGCAGCAGCAGCCCACCTCCTTCGCCAATCAAATGTGAGCCTGCCCAGCCAAACTACAGCTGCAACTGCAGGATGGTGAGTGTTTGAACACAGTGATGGTACATCTTTGAGTTACTGATCTCAGCTTGTCTTTGATTTTAAGCATACATGAGAGATGATGAGACTTACAATCATAACTCAGAATAACATAATATATATACATCCATATTTCAGTGAAGTAGTGAACTTTTCATTTAGTCATTTCTTGTATGCATAAGATATGAGCAAAGTTCTATGCTCTATGCAGATGACACCTCTGTATATTTTCACAAAGTCTGTTACAATATTCTTTGCAAGCTCTCTTTAACCTTTTGTTTTTCATAAAGATGCCCTGATTACTTCCTTTAAACCAGAAAAGGAAGAGGTGTTTAGGTTGACTGTAGTTTATAGCAGCCAACAATCTCAGCTCACAGTTCAGTAATCAGACATGTATATTAAAAACGAGAGTCTGGTATGCTTCTACAGCATTTGTCGTTTGTTAAGATGGCTTAAGTCTGTCTTGAAACATTACCCATGTGTCAATATTTACACTGAAAGCAATACTGATCTCTGTTATGATTCCTCCTGTCGATACACACCCAGAAGAGATCCTGTTCTACTCTAATTCCACTGCAATAGAGAGCAGACAAAAACTGAGTATTGAGCGATCTAAAATAGCCAATCACAGAAACTCATAGCTCCAGGATGAAGTGTTATAGACTCAATAAAAATGTCAACATAACCTGGTAAAACGGCCCATGTTTTCACAAGGGGTCTCTTATGTGCAAATGGTTGCTGACCTGCCCTGAAAAACAACATAAGGTTTTTTTTAATGATACAACAAATTTAGATTCAGTATTAAACATAAAAGGAGCGACACTGTCTGCTGCATAAAGTCAAGGTAGAACTCTGGGATCTCCCCCATTGCTTTGTGCATTCACCTGCTCTATTTGCACTTTAAGTTCCACTACTTTTCAGCTACCCTGTAACAGTCTAGAAACCTTGGTTGAAAGAGCTTTTTGGTGTTGTTGCTTGAAGGCTTTAGAGTGCTCTGCCTCTCCGTCTAGGACTGAACTCAGTCTCCCCAAAGCCTAAGAAATGATCAGTCAGAGCCTTAAGCATCACTGGCTGGGATTCCCACAGATGTTACTCATTTTAATCATTCATTTATATTCAAAATCTCATTATTTGTTTCAGTTCTAAATGCATATGTCAAGCCTTTACACGCACCAAACAGATTGTAATTGCATTTTCATAAAATAATAACTCCTGGGGATTTTCTACAGTAACCGAAATGTCGGTCAAATTGCGTTACTGCTTGATTTTTTAGTTTAACTCGATAAAACTATCTAAGGATTTTCAAAGTAAAATTTAACTTATGTTGTCTGAAGGGTCATCTCAGCAGACCCAGAACAAAATGCCCTTTGAAACTGCAACGCAAAACACATTATAGCAACACACGTGTACTGGTGTGTTGCTAGGCAGGCTAGCTCGATTAGCCATACCATTCCGTTTCTAGTAAAACATTATACACAGACGCATTATGACTGATTTAGACAGCAACATTTAACATTTTTACATAATGTGAGCTTCATTCGACTTAATTAAATACTGCCTCAGCTGTCATTTGGCTGTTCACAAAAAGTCCCTCAACAGCTCTTAAAACTCGCCCTCTGTTAGATGAACAGTTGTGATTGGCCTTTTTCTGAAATAGGCCGGATGAAAATCTGTTTGAACAGGAAACAACCTGAGGCAGCTGCCATAGCAAATAGAACGTGAGCTTGCACATTTGTCTGTTTCCTTGGTTCAAATATTGTCATGAATATATTTAACATTCGAGTGAAAGACAAAAAGATATTTAACCAAGTTTTGGAGGCTTTTAGTTTCAGTTTGTGCTCCTGCTTTAATAACTTCAGGGGTCACCAGTAAACTTAGAAGACATTTTAAAAGTGCAGCATCAGCTTCTGATCCCATATTTGTTGAGCATTAGCCTTGTTTTTATATTCAACATGTGATTGCCGATCATAGGATTGCTGTTTTTTTAATCATTTCCCCCCCCTCTGTCTCCCTCTGTGTCCCTACTCTCTATCCTTTCTCCTCCTCACAGGGTGACCTTGTGATTTCGGACGGTGGCTCTCGACGACCACCTGTGTTTCCACACTCCTCTGTGTGTCTGTTTGTGTATCTGTGAGTTGACAGGTGGCGGGAGGGAGGCATGGAGGGCAAGAAACTGCTGGGGCCAGGGGAGGGGATCCCACCTGGAGAGCAGGATTTTTTGGGGGGTGGGGAAATAAGGGGGAAAATGGGTCTTTGCTGTAACATGATGTTTATTCTCGTGATGTATTTAACTGTAGAAGACAACAGAGGATTGTCTGTTTGGTTATACGAGAAAAACTTGAATACAAATACCAAAACATTCGTTGACGAACATTTAAGAGAAATCTTGTAATGGAAAAGACTTACATTTATGGAGAAAAAAAATTGTAGTAATCTTTAACTTGGGAGAATGTATTTGTCTGTGCTGTGTAAATATTAACATGCTGATATATATGATTATATGTACACAGTTGAATAATTGTGCCCTCCATATAAGTTGTTATACAACAAATGTTGAGCACAGAGTTATTCAATTGCATTAACTTTGGTTCTGTTTAGGAGCTCACATAGTTTGGCCCTTGCCCATCATTTCCCTTAAATCACTCATACCACCATAGTATTTTTATTTGTTCATCTCAAAGTCTATGAACAGCTTTTTTTAAATTTGTCATTATTGTCTTTTATTTGATCAGCAACAATAACTGGATTTAAGAAACGTGGGTAAAGGCTGCAAACAGATATAATAGAAAATATGGAAAGTACAGAATTATCAGCATAAGTAGGGAGCAGAAAAAGAGTAATATATAGTAGATGAAAGAAAATAGAAGATAGCAGAGGGTTGTTTCAGCTTTATGTTTTTATATATATTTTTCCATCAAATATTGCTGTCAAGCAAGGACGATCTCTTGAGAGACACAGAATATTTTAAATTCCTGACGTAGAAAATCAGAACTTGCATAGGGTTAAGAAAATTAGTGAGCATGGTAGCATCATCTCTTATTTGCTGTGCTGTTTCTGAAACTGCTATAGTGTGCTATCAGTATGAAAATTGTGAATCAGGGCCGTGGATACTAAGTTTTAGCAATGTGTGTTTGTTTAATTGTTTGGATTTTGTGTAACGGCATCGAAAACAAAATGTTGTCAATGAACCTCGTCCTGTTTTGATCGCCTTTTATGTGGTCCAGAAAGTTGTCAGACAGAGTCATATAGTTTTTTAAACTAGTGTTTCTATCACAGTGACGTACATACTCACGCTAACAAGAACTGTATTAGGTAAATGACACTTTAAAGAAGTTAGTTACGCCATGGTAAACACTTCAATATGAGGCCGTCTGAACAAT
The DNA here is from genome assembly GCF_963930695.1 of Labrus bergylta. Taxonomy (NCBI): domain Eukaryota; kingdom Metazoa; phylum Chordata; class Actinopteri; order Labriformes; family Labridae; genus Labrus; species Labrus bergylta. The sequence continues at coordinate 7,560,180 of NC_089206.1, read as the reverse complement.
ATGTCTCCATATATACTTCTCCTGCGTCCTCAATCTTAATTTATCTTCTGAAGGCAATTAACTGCATGCGTCCTTATATCCTAAAGCATCCCTAAACACAATTGAGAGGCTATAGGGCTCAAGGCTGGTACATTTGATCCAGGTTAGTGGTTACTGCACAACACATATACAGTACGTACAGCGGCTCTGCTATAATCTATTCAAAGCACAAAGTAAGTGCTGCAATAAATACGTCTTCACAGTATAGATACACCTGTCCCACTGCCAGGCCTCTGTTTTAGATTTATAAGATCTTGTTTGCTCAATGGTAAGAGCTGTTTCTTGCCTGGTAGGGTGGGGAATTAACATTTGAAAATGTGAACCAGCTGCTGAAAGAAAAATGTTTCAGAGTAAATCATTATATGTGTCTGAAATCTACCAGCCACTTTCATGTTTTACCAGCATTTGGCTGGTGACTGGGGCTAAATTTCCCACCCACAGTCCTCTTCAGGATGGAATGGTTTCCAACTCCAGTATATCAATCCATTGCACAGCCTTGGATTCCCTCTTCTCATTAAAAAAAACAAAAAAATCTTTAATTCGGACAATGTAGAAGCACCTGGCTTTCTCTTTTACTATCGACCCCTCTTCTCACCTCTGTTAATTTTTCTCTCTCCTTCATTGTAGCTCTTATAAATATGCTGAAATTAAATATACTCTGTTGTTAGTGGTGAATGATGTCTTGTGATACTCTCTCTAAGCCTTTGGATAGTGCTGTGTTTATTGTGTATGATGTATTCATATTAGCATTTATGATAATGATAAGTCAGAGAAAAAAAAATGATCCAAGACTCTCCAGAATTCTTCTGTATTCTTATTATATGGGATCCATGTGAAACTAAATGAAATAAACATGAAATTATTCTGTTGAAGGTAAAAAAATATATATATGTATGTGTACTTCTGTTCATAGGAGTTGTGTTGAGTTGGGTTTTGTTTGCAAAAAAATCTGTTACAAAAAGTTTAAAAATCACTGTTATGATTACTTAAAATTGAAATTACTTAAAAGATAAACAACACCATCCTAAAAATAAATTGTTCAAGCACAGCATAGAAAAGTGAATTCGGCAGCTGGCCTATATTTCTGAGGGAAGCAGGCATTTAAAGACTTAGAATGTCAGCAAAAGGTTAGTGTGACCCTGTATTTTGACCTAGACTGTGGTGGGTAATGAGGATTCTGCAGGGTGGCCCCTAGTGGTTGTAGGGAGTATTACTTGGTACCCTTCTAATGTTTTTTCCAGACCTGAGAATTTTGTACTCAGTTTTCAAAGCTATGTGCATAAATAATGCAAGGCAATTCAGATTTAAAGACATATTGAGTATATTGTGGATACAGTAGTGGTTCAAAACCGATTTCAAGTTCATAATTAAGTTCATTTGTAGTGATTTTCTTTTCCATTTTGCATATAAAGGACCATACATTTCAAGTGTTGAATAAAGTGATTTTCATTCACAGAGTGGTTATTAAATATACTAGAACCATATGAAATTTAAATTTGATCACATTTCAAAGCTATATGTCACACCTCCATGGCTTGGCCTGCCGTTGAGCACAAGTCTTGTGCTGAGTCTTGAGTCTTGTTATGTGTTTCAGGTCTTGTGCATTTTAGTTGTTGTTGCCAAAGCAAATACGTGCCATTTAAAAATAGATTTCCTGTGAAAAAACGTTTAATTGTCTGATGCAAACAATGATCTGTACATCACCAGCTCTGTCTCATACTAAATACAAATACAAACAAAAAACAAATTGGGCTTGTAAAACTAGGCTAGATCCCAGAGAGAGAAGTTTGCTTTATTAGGGGAATGATGCGTTCACCGCCACTAAGCCACTATTCTGGGTTGTACAGGTAATCAACTGGAGGTGTTATCTGGTCTCTTCTTGATATTAAGATAATTAATATAAGAAATGTAAAAAGCTCCAATGATCAACTAGAATAAATGTATTAAGTGAGAAACAAATTAAGTGAGAAAAATATGCAAATTTGCAGGAATTTTACAACAATTACAAAATATTATTGTATTATTTATTAAGTTTAATAAACATCAAATAACAGCGTCTGCCTGAAGTTAGAAAAGTACACGCAGATTACAGATGCTCTGTAATATCTCTATATACAGTATCAATGGGAGAAAAGAAGTTTTAAACAATGCGCAATTTCCCTAATTAAATATATACAATCAAGAGTATTTCAAATGATGGTGCTTCTGCTTGAGTAGAGAGTCTGAAGACTTCACCCATCCCAATATATAAACCACAGTTGATTTGTTAATAAAAGAATCACATTTGAACTAGTCTTCAAAAAAAAAAAAGCTAACGAGGAACCCCTGAACGCAGCATGGGAGCAGCTCGTCTCCGTGGTGCCAACAGCAGCAACTCCCCTTGAGAAAAGTGAAAGCCAACGCCCCACTGTCAGCTCCTCAGCTCGGGATACCCCCGCCTTCTTCCACCCCCTCCTCCACCTCTCCACAGAAGCAGACAGAAAGTTTTTTTTTGTGTGTGTGTTGTTGCAGAGAGCTCGCTGCGGTTTGAGACTGAGCTGCTACGCCGAGTGTAACTTCACTTTGACTGAGACTTCTCATCGGAGACACTGATTCATCCGACCGTGAGCCAACGGAACCGCAGCGACGGGGACCTTTTTTCCTTCTGCGCTCGACACAAGTTTTGCTCGGTTTATTCCGACTCTGTCTCGTCGGCTGCTATCTCTGACGCTCCGAGAGCAACTCACTGACGCTTTACAATAAGTCAGTTATTACAGAATGGCTGATACAACCGCGTCCGGTCCCAGCTGCCTGGAGAAGCTGAAGAGCTACGTGAAGACGCCGAAAGGGTTTATCCTCGCTGCGGAAATTGTGAGTTATCAGAACTTGGTGGCAAACTTGGTAACTTTAATCTCTGCTTGAACAACTGCTTGCAAAACTGTAGCCTGCAATTTATCAACAATTCAGAGCTAGAAAAAGTGGTTTCTGGCAGCCCTGTGTGGTGTTTTTTTTTTTCATTTTCTCCCTCTTAAGCTTTATAGAGATGATACAAAGTGTTGTTGTCGCATGTTCAGCTACATTTCTGCGTATTATCTGCTGGTGCTTTGTAGCCCTGGAATGAGAGGCATGTGCTCTGTGGGTGTGAGGGATCATTCAGTGAGAGTGGGTAAGGGTTTCCACCTGTCACTTTTGCTCCTCTGTTTTCTCAGTTGGCACCAAAGAGCCAAATGCTGTGCGTTAATGGCACATAAAAAGGTCACCCGGGTTAACTCGACCCTCAGTTGTCAGGCAACCCCTCCTTTTTTTTTTTTTTCAAACTTGTTACCACCGGCTGCATTACTATTTGTAGGCAAGGAAGTAGACCAAATATGGCGGTGAGATGTAATGTATATCACATTCCTAGCAGTATAAAAGCTCATTAAAGTGAGTTTCCCCCTCATTTTTGCACATCTGGATCTACTTAACAGGCATATATGCAGCTACAGAGGTTGGAAGAGAAACATGAGAGCAACACTTCTGTGCAGTAGGGATGAGTAAGTCATAGGTGTGTGGGTTAAAGTGTCCCACATCCTGACAAGACTCTACCACTTCCTGGCTTGGAGGACAGTTTTATTCAGACTATCCTTCACCACTGTTTTTCACATGATCGCCTTTGTTTGCATTTCACAGCGGTGTGTTCTCTTTAACACATGACAGGCTTTGACTGTAGATTCTTCACTTCAGTTCTGCATTTTGAAGGTTTTTTTTTTTTTTTTAATCAGATTCCCAGCAGTCAGGTGTGCCTAATTTGACTATTATGATACACCTCACAGAAGCTTACAGTGCTGGACTGGATATTATTGTAGGCTACTTTCCTCGTTCTTCAAAGCGTCCTTTTTTAGTTTGTGCACTTATAAACTCAACAAGCTCATTATACAGAAAGATGTCGGACGTTGGTGGAAAGTGGTCCACCCATGGTAAAGTTTTTTTTTCCTTTTCAGGGGTAATGGAAAGTCCAGACCCAGTGTGAAGTTTAGGAACAAAGAATGTGAGAATTGCTCTGCACACTTTTTCTGGTGTGCCTTTCTCCGACCTTTTAGCTTTCTGCTTCACTGGAATGACTCTGTTATGTTGTTTGTGCCTTCACCGGAGCCTGGTTAGGGAAATCGTCACCGATGCGGGATGTTTGAGATCGTTTACAAAGCAGGGAGAGGGAAGGTGGGAGTGAAACAGGAAGACAAATGTCATTACTGCTTATTATGTCTAATCTAAAGGGAAGCCAGTATTACACAGATTACAATCTTAAACAGAAAAGAAACCAAAGCTCTAATGAAATAAAAGGCCTAATTCCAGCTGATTTTCAGAGGTGTTTTGACAGCAAGCCTTGCCAAATAGCAGGTAGTTCTATGTTTTCAGTTTTTAATTTATCCTGTCTGTCAAAGGCATGACCGTACTTGAAGCTGCAGAACGACAAGCAGATAACAGTTACACACCCACGTAAGTGCAAATTCTGCTTGTCATGTGGCACAGTAAAGCTATTGGTATTAAATCAGGATGAGTCATGCCCTGGGCCGGCCTTTTACCCTGCTGTTAGTAATATCATAAATACGAAGCGGCTAAATTGTCTTATGACTGTAAAACCTCTCCTTTAAGGAGAATGAGTCAATGAAAAGAGAAAAGAGGGTGCAGGAAACTTTGAGCGAAAGACTGAAAATGACTGTGACGAAGTTAAACTGAGCTTTTCATTTCTCAACACACATGCTATGTATATGCTCTATTGAGTCACAGCCAACGCTAGTAACCACCCAGAAATGTCGGAGACTTCCCTTAGCAACTGTTGCTGTTTGGTGTGCCTCTGTTTCACAGACTGGCTCTTGGCTCTCATGTTGCTGCCGACTATAATTAGCTGAACGTCCACGACGATTTCCCCCTCAGTCGGGTTTTAAAGAGCAGCTCGTTATATACTGATGTGAATAGCTAGAATCTTTAAAAGCTGACCCATGCAGACAGATCAGCTGCTGTGTGGAAAACATAAAGGTGTCAACAACTCGCAGCAGTCTTTCTTGTCTCTGAGGGACTCTTGTGTAGTGGGAGTTGTTCTGTGTCACGGCCTCCTCTGTAGCCGCTGCCCTCAGAGCAGCTCGCTCCGGTCAGGATAGAGCTTCTTTTGTGCAGGACCTCGGCCTCGACCACCCCCGCTACTCTACAGAGGCAGCCTGTGCCAGTCTCCAGAACACATGAGCTACTCATGCAGCTGACTGGCTGGATGGTTGTGCGTTTGCGTAACAGTTGCAGCGGAGAGGAGGGGGAAGCAGTAGTGACAGATGTAGGGCTGGTGTCGCAGTCGGCTACCTCGTGAATGTGTCGTATAGACGGCGCAGTGATCTGACACTCGCCGCTGAGTCGTCTGCATCTCAGAGTAAAACTTTGCAAGTTGCGAGACGTGCTTCTCTACAATCCACATTGAAGCGGTCATCCTTTTTATTTAGTATTTAGTAAAGCCGTGAGGATAAGTGTTGTAACCACTTCAGATCATTTCAGGGCATCAAACTTTACGAGCACAGAGTTTATCATTTCTTCTTCTCCCTCTGTCTTTAGGAGAAGATTTAAGATTCAGAGGTAATAATGTGTAATTTTTATAAATAAGAAGCAGGGTAAGATGAGTGATAATAGAGAAAATGTTATACTTAATGTATTTCAAGTTTTTTTCTGGCCTTGGCCTGGACAGCTGAAGAGAGACAGGAAACATTGGGAGGAGAGAGTGAGGGGATGACATGCAGCAAAAGGGCTGAAGTCGGATTCTAACCCACGACCGCTGTGATGAGGACTATTTCCATGTGGCGCGCAACATAACCGTTAGGCTATCGGCGACCCATACAGTATTTTTCACAAGTTTGAATATGCTTCATTGCATTAGAACTGCAAAGATCAGTTTCTTCATTCTGTCAACAGAAAACAATTTGTCAACTCTTCATAGGGTTGTAAGAAATATCCCAAGCAAATCTCCTTTATGTTGAACTGTTTCAGCATCTCAAGTGGAAGAATTTGTGATCATTCTATATTTAACTTGCAGGAAAGATTCTGCTTTCTTTTTTGCTTTGGGGCTGTAGTTATGAAAAAAAAAACATTAAACGATTTTATCTTTATCTTTTCAAATATAAGACACAAGGGTGTAAGAAAGTAAAGATATACTAAAATATCAGAATATTCTCCTTTGTGATACAGTATCAGATTCTTCTTTGCTTCAAAGGGTCAATCATTCTGCTTGAATGTTACTAAAAGTAATTCTATAATGTTGGAAGACACAGGGGCCGTGGGAAGTAAAAAATGCACATCCCACTGTTCTGATTGGATAAAAAAGTAAAGCATTGTTACTCAGATTGTATGCATTTAGTGTTGTATCCATTTTAGCATATCAGTATCTAAAAAGTATCTCAAATTACGTCATGAAAAGTGATCTTATTACCAATGAACAGCTCAAGTTTTATTGAGTTTTCCAGTTTATAAAAATGTGCAAAAAGTTTGTCACAATTGCAAAGTTCACTATTAAATGCTCGAGTGCAAACATGCAAATAATCAGGGCAGTGCAAATTAATTCTATATCAATATAATGGAAAGGATAATAGACTAAATACTGTTCACTGTCTTCAAGTCAATTAAATATAAGTCTTGAAAAGGCCTCAAGATTTGTAGCTGGTTCAAATTTCCACTCCTTACAGCTCTCACATGTGTGAAGGCACCCGCCCCTGCACTTTGACAGCAGTAACAATAGCGGTATTGAAGAAGGAAAAAAAAAAGGCTGATACTGGTTATGAGCCGTGGGCTGCCTGCGATTATGATTTCTGCGCATTGGCTGCATTTCAGTGGAATGGACTGAGAAGAATGCACGCTGTCTTTTTTCCCTCTTATGGAAAAATATGATGTTGATGTGCTGTAAATCTCAGGAGAGCGCAGCATGTGACCGACAGACTGATAGCGAGCTGTGTTTGTAGTCCGTCCAGTTGTCTCACCCGAAGAATGTTTTTGTGTGTACAAAAATATTTTTTTTCATGGCAAAATATTTGTTATGTGGATGTTGATTGATGAGCTGGCTGCTGTAAAGAAACAATGATGTACTGTTTGACGGGTCTTGGATATAGAGTGAGGACGAGTCTTCACTGTGTGAGGGAATCACCACAGGCCTGATGATACAATAATGGAACAATGCTTAAGTACTAGTACATCATTTTCTTGATATACAAAGTATTGCATCACAAATATTTTTTTATTATTTTTTTTTAGCAGTCTATTATGCACCCAAATAAAAACTTTGCCAACGTCTCTCTATGTAATAAGATTGAATTCTCAGTGTCTTATTAATAATTGAATACGATTGTGAAGCACACAGACTTATGAGCATTGCCAAATGGCCTTGATGGACTTGTACAGTGCTTTTCTAGTCTTCTGACTTCTCAAAGTGCTTTTACACCGCAGGTCACACACACTGACCATCAGAACTAACTATTCCCATTCAAACACATTAACACTTCACAGACGAAGCAGAAGGACCAAGTGTCTTACCCAAGGATACATTAGACATGTGGCTGTGAAGCCCGGGATCTAACCTTCTGGTTGAGAGACTAACGACTCTACCTACTGAGCCACAGCCGCCCCGTCATAATGAACGCATAATTGTTTTTCTGACTAACTAACTTGTTTAACAGTTAAGATACTCCCATATTAAGCAACAATTTGGTTTGGTTCACTTTGGGCATACCTCTGTAATGAATAATATCTGCAGGGATAGACGTACACTCTGCTTCTTGCTCGGTCACTCTCTCTTTTTGTCTTCTTACCTTCTTACCTTCTTACCAATCACCGTCCTCTTCCTCTTGGCCTCGGCCATTGTATCGAGACGGACTGATTGGCTAATATTTATAACTGAAGGCTGGTGTGTGAACTAGTGCCGTAAAGCCGTACACACTTCTTGAGATGTCCCCAGCCCCGCTGCCGGAGTTACATACTGCAGGAAACAGTCAATCGGGCTGCGCTGTGGACATGGGCGAGACTCCATTCTCCCTGTTGAAAGTTATTCTACTTTTATATCAACCTCTGAAGCTACTGTTTCAAGGTGGACAAGTTACATATTGTCGCTTTAATTGAATCCAATGTGTGTTGACACTTTGAGATATTTGGTAGATTTTGTTTTTTTGTCTTACGGATGCAAATTTAAAAGAAGAGTATTATTTGAGCTGCTGTGGCTCAGTTGGTAGAGTCGGTCGTCTGTCAACCAGAAGGTCGGGAGTCCGATCCCCAGGTCCTGCAGCAATATGTCCGATGTGTCCTTGAGCAAGACACTCACCACCAAGTTACTCCTGCTGCTTTGTCGGCAGCGTATGCATGTTTATGAATGGGATTAGTTACTTCTGATGGTCACTTTACATAGAAACCTCTGCCATCAGTGTCTGAATGGGAAGGTGTGACCTGCGGTGTAAAAGCACTTTGAGTAGTCAGAAGACTAGAAAAGCGCTATACAAGCTCAAGACCTTTTACCATATAAATGTATTTAATGATTTTGACAAATTATCTTCTGATACTAGCTAAAAAAAACTCCATCTCAATCCGTCTGACTGCTAAATCAACAAAAATCAGCACCAGCTAGCAGACTGAAAAAGCAGCTGATTCTATCACTCTAGTTCCCAAAAGCTATATTTGTATTCATGATATAACCTTCATTATATGTATAATAAAACATTTATATTTGAATCTGTTTCATTAATATTGTGAAGAAAAGCATGACATCACCATTATTTTTTCCCGTTGTCCTGTGATTAATTCAAGCCTGACCTGTGTGAGCGCAGGTAGCCTCGTGTTTAGTATGGAGGCTGTAGTCCTCCAAGCAGGCGGGCCGCCCGGGTTGCATCAGACCTGTGGCTCATTGCCAGTCCTCTCTCTCTCTCCTGATGTCTGCCTCTATCCACTGTGCTATCTCTAAATAAAGAGATATAAAGCTGACTTACACAATCTCATAGAGCAGAGAATGTATGCAGAATCTGCTAGTCTTCTTGCATTGCATTCTGGGATATTATTAACATTTTTGATGTCAAAAATCCTAGACTCTGTGTTTGTTGTTTCTAAAATCCCCCCCCCCCCCCCCCCCCCCCTTTTTCTCCTCCCTCACCTTTAGCTCATCAGCTTCATTATCATCATCTGCTACGCTGCCTCTCACTATGGAGGCTACTCCGCTGTTGCCATCTGCGAAATGATCTTCTCCATGGTCTTCTTCGGTATCTTCATGATGGAGCTAGACAAGCAGATCCAAGTGGTCAACTGGGTCTGGACCGTGAGTCCTTTAAGTGTCTTAACATGTAATCTTACACAAGCCTACCTAGTGTGTTCCTATTTGATCAATCTAACATCTTCTGTGTCCCTCTTTTGTGCAGGATCTTTTCCGTGCTGGAATTGGCGCTGTGCTCTACATCATCACCTCTCTGATCTGCGTGATTGGAGGGGCCGGGGACGGCGCTCGTATCGCAGGCGGGGTAAGTGAATGAATGAAACTCAGCTTTTATTGTTTGTTTTGACAACCACACAGATTATTGATGTGGGGGTGGATTTTAGATTATTTAACATGTTTGATAAGACACAGAGACTTTAGGGAAGGAACTCAGTCACTGTTGAGTAATATTCAAACTGTGTCTCACACTTCCTTCTTGTTTCAGTCCAGTGAGTAAACACCTCAGCAAAAAGTTTCCTGTGTCAAACTAATTTCTTCAGTTTGAGACAAAACTCTACAAATGACACAGCATCTGCATGTCCATTGGTTCAAGGAAACCTTCGCCACAGGTTTTCAAACAGAGTTGGTTTCATGGCAGCGACAAACAGGATGCTCTTAGTTTCAGAGATAAGTGGCAGCAGGATGACGTGATAAAGCTGATGTCTTATTAGAGACGGATGTAAACACAGTAACCATTAATCCAAACAACGGAGTCTGAAGTGTTCAGGTAAAATAAAGTGCTTCACTAAAGAGGCTACAGAAATATAAAACAGGAAAGCACAACACAGGAAAAAATTAAGGAGTTAAAAGCCCAATATTTAGTTAATATTATATTACTTTTATTATGATTTATTACATGTATTAACCAACCACATGGCATTTCATTTGGGCAGTGAAATGATGATTATTGTGTTTCTGATCCTTGTTTCTCAGGTGTTTGGTTTGATCGCTGGCCTGCTGTTTGGTTATGACACCTACACCATCTTCCAGCAAATCAAGAGCACCAGGCAGCACGCGGCAGCTTCCACCGGTTAGAAAAGAAAACAGATTTTACTCTAAACTTCTGCTGTATGACAACAATGTGCCTCATTCTTAATGCATTATTTTTTATTATTTTTTTATTTACAGATGACAGAGTTTAAACACAACAAGATTCAAGAACGCAGCAGAGGTGGAGCAGTTTTTTTTTTGCGTCAAAGGTTAATGAAAGAGCGGACAAGAGGAGACGATGGACAGTCAAACGGACAGGTCACATTTTATTCAAAGGCAGTGTTTGGTGGGGACACATTTTTTTTTGTGTGCAGGGAGACATAGTGAGAGTGAGTGGTACTGTACATCTGTGCCTCCTACATCACTCCAACCTCAACGTACCACTGATTCAAAAAGGGAAAACTGTAAATACTAAAGGCAATGGTTGATGTCACCCAGCAGCTTGTCTGATACACGTCTACTGTTAAAGGACTGCTGTAGTGAGTAGTAACTGTGTCGTTTGGACTTAAGAAGTAACTGACACATGAATGGGTGCTTTATGGATTATTTAACATTTATAATGCATTTTGGCAAGTGTTTGTCTGTCTTTTTGGAGAGGTTTTTAAGATGGTCAGACATTTCCTTCTATGTAATTTAATTAAATCTCCTCAGATTATGCTCGCTGAGTGTTGCCGTGCCTACAGTGCCTAATCACTTCCTTCATCCTTGAATTGGCCTAATGTCATTGATAAACAATCTTTTAGCTTTCGTTTCACTAGTCAGAGTTTAATCTGTATTGTAGATGTCCATTAACCATCACACACATGCCAATTATTTGAATTACAGTGTCATCCTACAGTTTCTACTTTAATTCTTGCTCAGGTTGAAGTTGTCTTTTTTTTTTTCTTTTTACATGTTTAACACATTTTTATGGTGCAAAACATATTCTGTTGAGAGTTTATACAAGTGGACATTTTTTTTAAGTACATGTTGATATAGAAGAAGAAACATTTCTAAAGATAAAAATCACATAGTTGTAAAATATTCTACGTAAATATCACATTATTAAAACATTCTGTAACTGTTTCCTCTACCCTTTCATGGTTGTGTCCAATGAAACGTTGCCTTATTATCATTTTTTTTTCCTAACATGCTGAACAAGAGTCTGCAGTTTGTAACTTCAGATTTCAAAGCAGCCTTGATTTTGGAAATAAAAGCCATTTTTATGACAAATAAATGCTTATTTTGTAGCTTACATTGTTCACATATCTTACTCACATGTTTAATATTCTAAAGGATGTTGTATTCATAAGGAACTTCATTTTAGCAGGTGTTGATAGAAATATGAGTTGTTACTTTTCTAGATAACCACTAGATGGAAGCAGACTGCTACTTTTATGAAATGTTTATTTAAAAATGTTCTGTCTCATTAATTAGTAGGATGAGTCTGTAAGAGTATTCACTGCTAAAAAAAAAAAATGTTATTTTAAAAAAAAAAGAAGAAGCTGTTTCCCATCAGGCTGTTTTTGCACTTTCTCTGCTAGGACTGTTGCTGCCCTTGATTTATCTGTGATCTCTAAACTCATCTGAAATGGTTTTAAAACTTTATATTTGAGATAACTTTGCGTTTATGAAAAGCCTTTCCTACTTTGCTTCGATGCCTTTCAGTTGCGATAATCATTACAGTAAAGTTACCCATGTCATTTGAAAGGCCATTTGTGCCATGCTCATCTTAATCTTAGTCCTTATTTTGTTGCTGTTGCCCGAGCAGCAGGGATAAAAGCTACCATTAACTTCCCCTGTAAACACAGCTGCGTTCATATCTGCTCGCATAAATATTTATATAGGGATATTTATTCAAAAGTTGAAAGTGACCCCTCCCATGCTCTGTATGTGTCTCGACCTGTAAATATTAATCGACTTGATTTAGAGCTGCAGGTGCAGAAATAAAGACTTGAGTGGATCTGAATATAAATAATAGCCTTGAAGGGATTTCGACATCGTTTAAACGTCCTTTTATCCTAGGTGAAGTGCCGTCCAAACTTTAGGATGGTCTGTTGCCTGTTTCCTTTCTTTCCTTTCCTTTTTTTTTTTTAACAGCAGAGGTGAACTCCACACTTCGCACAGATACCCAGGCTCATAGATCTTCAAGATAAAAGCTGAAACAATATAATGTTTCGAAAAAAATCATTTTAAGCGCATTGTCTTCACAGTAAAATCTTAAACGCGTGTTTCACGGTTGATAATTTATTACTTTTGTTTTTATTCTTTCTCTTGTCAAGAAATATCAAACGGAGGTGCGTTACATTTATTTTTTATTTTTTTTACTTTGAAAGCTCAGCCGGAAGTCACACATTTTGGATACGCTAGCTTGTCATTTGAGTTGCCAAAGTAGTCGGAAGGAGGAGTCTGAGGCAGTATCAGGGTAACATGATGTAGTTAAACCTAAACACAGACTGTGTGACTTATAATATCAAGAAGTCGCTGTTTTTCCCCCCTCTGTTTGGTTGGAAACTAATTCGTGTTTTTGACATCCAGCCGACGTCATGTTCCTGCGGGGGTCAAAAAAGCGACGGTCTAACCGCTCGGTGAGTCTGTCTCTCATACATTTATACCTTAATGACTTTAAAAAAACTGAGTAAAGACTTTCAGAAACGTTTATATAATTACATTTAGTGTCATTTGTACGTGTTAAAGCCGTTGTTTGCTTCGCTTTAATAGTGGACCTGAAGTAAACTTAAGTAAATCCAACACAGAAAACAGCTCGAGCGGAACTTTGTCCCACCTCCACCTGGCTTTTGTTTCGGAGAATTGTCTTCGTTCAAAAGCCTCCCCCCCTCCCCAACAACTAAGAAACTTTTTTTTATTTTCTACGTCTTTATGAAGCATTGTGTGCTTTAAAAAAGTCTTCATTTTACATTCTTGTTGTGTTAAGTCATTTCTGGCGCCCCAGGTAGTCAGGAGGGGTCCGACTAACAACTGACGTCATAGATTTCTTTTTGATTTTTTTGATTTTTTTTTTTTCTTACCTGGATAAGTTTTGGTATCTGCAACCTCAACGTGTTTATCACCATTGTCAGGTTTTCACCACAACATCAATTGATGCTCTGTTAAATTATTGGAGTTTTGCCCAAAACACAGACTAATCTGAGCAGATTACTGAACAAATGAAGCTTGTTTTCGGACCAGACGAACAGCTGTGCGGCCATGAAACATCTGGCTCTGCAGCACACTTGGAATACATCCAGACAGTGACTGTGAAGACTAACAAAAATATCACCACGCTGCTTCTTGGTAGATTTAAATTTAAAGTGGTCTTACTGCAATACTGTGTCGACAAAGCAACCCGTCATCACATATTGCATGCTCTGTGTCATTTAGTTTGACTATAGTTGTTAATGTAGATCCTTCAATGTAACATATCCTTTCTGTGAGTGCATTAGCAATATTTAAACACCCAAGAAACCTGTTCCCACCCAACACAAACAATAACTACACTCAAGTGTTAATGATCATCAATATTTGATGCAACACTCCATTACAACAGCACTTGATAAATGAGTTTAGCATCATGTTACAACACAGATGTTTACAAGTTCAAGGTGGACCGAACTGTACACACTTGAGTGAGCTGCAAAACGACTTGCAGATTGTTAAAGCAGGGACTACATTGAGTTATTTTCTCTTTGTTGTGGTATTGAGATTATATATATAATCTTGGATTTGATTTATGAATATACAGATTAAATGTATTCCCCTTCCCGGAAACTGTACTACTATTGAGTTATGTAATTTTGTATTATAATCTGATTGTTGTGGCTGAATGAAATGATGGATGTCTGTAAAGTACCTGCTCCCAACATAGTAACAGTGATTTTATTTTGTACCTCTTTTTCTTTTTAGTAACCCACTCAAATTAATAGGTTTTTTTACACAAAACATTTGAAGAAGTATCACAATTAAAAGCGTCACCTTTGAATAAACCTTTGCTCCACCACAGCCATAAAAAAATATTTCTACAACACCATTTCCAGCTACTCTGTTTGACACATTTAGTTATAAGAACTAGACAGCCTTGGTTCTGAGCAACATCAGGCCCTATATGAACTTTATTCATGGTTTCTACAGAAGGAACTTCGTCAGTCCATGTTTTTCACAAGAAGTTCATTAAGTGAGTGTTAAACAGAAGCACAGATGTAGAGACTGCAAGAATAACATAACATAAACATTACAAATTTGATAGTGGGTGCCTCGCTCGAGTGTAATTCAGCAGTGCTCAGGAAGTGAACTGGCACCTCTCCAGCTACCAGTCCAATTTCCAGACTTGGTCTGCACCAGGGCTTGAATCGGCGACCCTCCGGCTCCCAACCCAAGTCCCTACCGATTGCCACCTCAAAATTGATCAATGCATGGATTCAGTGATCAATGATTCAATAATATTTTGATTCATACCCACAGTACTGCCAATGAAAGTGGCCATTTTCACAGAAAAAATAAATATCACTTGTCACAGACTTGTCCGTATTTTCAGGATCCTTGTGTTCTAGATCATCTGTCATGGAATGAAGCCCTTGTTAAGGTCATTAGCAACACCTGTGTTACTCCAACAAGGCCCTGTTAAACCTTACTTTTTTAAACATGTTTAAACTTTTAACAGCGCTACCACGGATATCACTTCTGTTTGACCCTCTTTTTTTGGTAAACCCTCACCGTTGTTAAATGTTGTTCTTTAAATTGACCTGTGCAGTATATGAAGCAGTGATGCGTAAACCATAAGAGCAACAAGAAGTGTTGTACCACAGAGCGACACGCCTGCAAGCTGTCTGTTTGATCCGGTCCAGTTAGGAGAGGTGCATTTAACCTGCATGCCAAGGCAGCAAAGGCCCCTAACCTCTGACCTCTTCTGTTAATGTGTAACCCCTCCCACGCCACAACATTTAAGCAGGAGAATGACAGTTACTGTCTCCTGGTAGCAAGGTTAAGAAAATATCTCTATTTAAGCGGTTAAAGTGCTTATTTCCTACCTTAAGAGCACCTATCTCTTAGCATTTATTCTCCCACTAATGGCACATCTACATATGTGTATAAGTGATTCTCTGATGTTATTGTAAGTAATCACTGACTGAAAGATAAGAGTTACCTTCTGAAGTGAGATAACAAAGCCGGCAGACTTTCAGTTTGTCCATTACCTGGTAACACGGTTACTTGGTAGCAAGAAAGAGCTCAAGCAAACCAAAGCTGTGATGTGATTATAACCTTGTACCCACTTAGTGAAAACAAAACAAAGCTGATATGAAAGTCCAACACTGGGCTTGGTGCGAGCATGTAAGCTGATTTGAACTTGTGAGTGCATTATTTGATTTACCCACACTTAGTTTAGAAGAAACTTCCTACAACCACTCCCATCACATCCTTCACGGTTTTCAGCACAATAGACAAACTTCATTGTCATTATCTTTTGTGGGGCACTGAAAGGAAACACATACACGAAACCCTCAAGTCACGGTGTGGCCTTGACGTATAGGACACTGTCATCATGATAAGGAAACGTATGGGAAATATAAAACTGTGGCTAATGTTCAAGGTTATCTTTTCTGTTGTCATCAACACTCAGTCAATAAAAAGTAGATCAAGGCCCCTTTTAAAAAAAATACCTTTATTTAAAGATGGGATGTTTTTTCCGTCTACCAAACAAATTCTGTATATTTTGTCTTTATTAAAATCGGGTAAATTAGGCAGAGTGTAACCAAGGCAAACTTTTATGTTGTGAAACTCTCGAGGATGATCTGTCGTGGTCTGTTATCTTAGCACATATTGGGCCTAAATACTTAAAGTGATGTTTTTCCCAGAATTTCTAATCCTTCATTAATTATTGCCTCATTCTTGCTTCACTCTTAATCACTATCTGCCCCTAATCGAGTGAGCATCCATCCAGGCTGTGATGAGGAAACCCTTAGGAGATTGGAGTATGTCTAAATCACCATGCTGAGTTTAATCTGATGTAAACCGACCTACCACTCATCAAACTTCCAGAGTTAATTGGGGAGAAATCCAAGCACAGAAGCTGGGTATACGAGGGCAGAGATTCAGTGGGCTTTAATGCCAAGTCAAACCAATTATTCTTGGAGGAAATTTTTTACATTTTCAATAGAAAACCTCAGGGCATAAGAGTCTGTCTGTCTGTATGCCTGCCTGCCTGTCTCGAAAAAAACATTCAGATGAACCTTTTATCCAAATAGCTGGTGATTAATTTGACCCTTTTAAACTAATAGACTACTTGTTGTAGATTTAATATAATATCTACTAGTTTGCAGTAGGTTTTATTTGTACTTGATCTCAGTCAACAAAATTGCCTTCAGACCAAGTAAGGCTTCACATATAAAAACCAACAAGCAGATAAACGAGTACCTGAATGGAGAAAAAGACAGTGTTTCCAGTGTCATGAACATATCAGGTGTCATTCCATACATTCACTCTATGAATGGAAACTCAGTTGCACCCTGCGGTGCCCTGAAGTATAATCACCTCAGGTCGGCTGAAGTTTAGTTTTATTCTTGGTAACATAAAGGATTATAGTGATAAATTTGCATGTCATAGTGTGTGCCTTGCTGGCTCAGCTCAGAGGAACAGCTGATGTACTAATTTCTTAGAAAATAAACAAGTGAAAGGTCCAGTCCCCTGGAAATCCTCTGCTTGCTTCATTTAGCCTGTCTTGTCATCTTTCATACCTGGCTCAGTCAGCAACAAAGTGAACTAAAGTGGCCACTGAAGTCTGTATAGAGTATGAAGGAGACAGATGACACATCACAAAGTGAGACATTTAATAACAGCATGTTAATTATAATTTACTGCCATTGTGGGACTATTCTGGACTAACTTGTTTATGTTCCCTAGAATCTGGATACAGTCATCATGGCAATGATCTTCATCCTGGATTCATGTATCTATACTCACAAGGGAAAATTATCATCTTAAAAAACACACACACAGAAAAAGATTTTTAATGTTGAAAAGAACAAGAAAAAGCTTCTTATGGCCTACGTTCATGTACTGTATCTGTATTCTGAATGTATTAGTAAAACAGATTTTTTTTAAACCTGAAAAACATTACAGCCCTCAGATATCTGTTGAATAAGTCTAACAATCTGTCATACTTTAATCAAGGTAATGAGCAGCGGAAACTTGATATGTTTGTTAGGAACACTTCATGGGGAAAACAGGCTCAACGTGAATACTGATGTTTTGGTGGTTAGAGCTGTTGTCTTAATGAGGTGTGTGTGGTTGGAAAAAGAAAATCAAAACACAGCTGAGCAGGTATGCACAGGTACTCTGTGAATCACATCTGCATTTTATTGCTTTGCTCGTTAAACTCTGTTAGCCTCCCTGTACATGCACAGCACAGCGTTCTGCATCTTTATGTGCAGGTTGTTTATGTGCTTGAGAGGAGCGACTAGAGAGAGTAGAGTTTGATCCATGTGGATAAAACAAGTACAACAACTTAGTATCAGCTTCAGCTAAATCATTGTTAAATGTTTCCTCATCCAAAATGTATTCTTAACTCCTGTTATGGAATGGCAGTTTTGCTTCTGGGACAGTAGCCAGTTTGCAATACAGATAAAAGTGGAGACTAAAAATCCTGTCTGAGAAACCTGTAGACGTTCATCTGTGCCAAAAATCTATGTTAAATCACAACAATTAATTTTTTTTTGCTCTATCTGAAACAGACAGTGAACATTACAACCAACTTAGCATTTTTCTTTCAGATTGATAGAGAACAAACACTCCTTTTCAATGAAAAGTTCTGCTGCCTTTGACTTTTTTCTGTAATTACAATAACTTCATTATCTTTGGCAATTTCAAGGAATTATTTGTGGAAACTATTATAGTGAAAATAGTTCAAGTTATCATCATAAAAAAATGCTTGTTGCAGCCCCTGTAGACAGAAAAGGCCCCTAGACTTGAGGCACAACTAAAATAAGTGCACCGAAAGTGACTGCATGGAGAGGGAAAGGGTGCAGCTCTCATCCTGTGTCTGCTTCCTTCCTCTCATCCTTTAAAAGAGGCCTGTTTCTGCAGCCTATGGTCCACACACACACACACACGCACACTAGGCTGCAGGAATTGAACCAGAACTGAGATATGAGGTAGTTGGTGTAGTTGCAGTTGGCAAAGTCAGATGCATAACTCAGCACTTTAGGGAAAGTGTATTCCTCAGATTTGATTCCACTAGTCACTGCTTCACACAGTAATGCATTGCTTCAAAACTCATTGTTGAATATAACTGAGGCTAAGTTTCAGGGTTGTACATGCAGACAGGTTTACCAAAGGGCTAATTATGTCAAATACCACACATCCTTTACTGTACTTTGTGTATGAAGGTCGCTTACGGGTTAAACGCCCACTGTAAGATATAGTCCTCAATCCTTGTTGCTGCATGGTTTTTGTCAAACAAGAATAAAGGAGAGATTACTTGACTGATAATGTGCAACACTTCTTATGGATTAAATCTTTCATATATAATCTATAGGCAGCCTTTATGTGCATTCGGCTCGTGGCTTTAATGGATACACTACTGACTGACTCTCTCAATATGATGTTGATGTTTCTGCGGCCATGTCTGGCCATTGTATGTGCTTATTTTATTGTTTTAACTTTATTGTCTTGCGCCAGAAGGCGTGAGTGCTACTCCATGGGAAATAATATGAGCTGAAGAGAGTTTGTGTTGTGTTTTCAGCAGGAGGAAGAGGACCCAGACAGAGGGCAGCCCTGCATGCGCTGTGGGGATCAGTGCCCTGGCTTCCGTGTCCACGGCTGGAGGTATGAACCTTGGAGCTCTTTTAAACATTAAACAGTGCTGCCTAACACCTCAGCAGGAAATGTTTGTCTCAAACTTTATATTACACCTTCTCCAACTGCTTTTTGGACATCACACAACTTCAGATAGAAATAATCAACAAATCAAGAGGTCATTTTCGGGGGTGTTCAGATTTGTCCAAAGGGGCAAATGCCATTTAATTCAAACATTTTCTTTTTTTTAAATTCCAGTTTTTGTCTATTAATAACCGATGTTGAGTCTAACTTTTTCCTGAGCTGATGGTTAGATACTGTTGGCAGCTAGCAGAGAGGACAAAACATATATAAGAAATGAAAATGACATGCAGATTTTTTTTGTTTTTGGAAGTAGCTGCTTAAAGACTATGGACGTAATGTAGCCATTGTGCTATTTCTGGCATATTTACATTGGCGCGTGTGATAGGTTAATAAATGTGCACTTTCCTAATTCAATCAATTCAACCAATTAAATATGTCTGATGTGTTAACCAGAACCAGGCATTTTTTCTACTTTTTTAGATAGATATATCGATAGATAGATAGATACTTTATTAATCCCCTAGGGGAAATCCAGGAGTGTCCCAACAATTCCATTGAATAGTTGTTTAAGCAATGATAGTTCGGGACACAAAGTATGTCACCTCATGTCTTAGTAAGGACATCAACATGTTACCAACAGAAATCAGCTTAACAGTAATCTGTATACACCATGAGTGCAGATATACATTAAGGGACAACAAACAAGACCCAGTCAGGACACCACATGACATCCACAGAGCGGATGTAAAGACTCAGAGCTGTAGATTCATGAATGCCATTAAGCCCTGACATCTGCAACGGATGCAGCAGCGTTAAGTTTACATTATCTTCATGTGAAAACAGAAGCACAACAGAACTACAGGATTACAGAGTGACAGCCAACACGAGTCTGAGCATCAGCAGTTTAAACTTCAGACCTCTTGTGTGAGGTACTATGATAAACGTAAGGTATTCTATTTATTCTGTGTTTTCCTAAAACAAATAAATAATTTACATATCTCAAATAATACATTTTATAAAAACATGAAATCATATTTTACTAGTAGTTTGGAACTGATTGTTTTAAGCCCTCTAACTTGAAACAAATGAAATGTATAATGAAGTGACAGGCTTTGTCATATCAGTTACTGTATACCTTATGTGATACAACAATATGTATATTTTACTTAATGATAAAAAGAATAGATTTATTGTGTTTTTTCAAATGTGTCAACTAATATTTAAGTAGTTTTATTTGAGTTGGCATTAATTGATTGATTGATTAATTGATTGATTAATGTAACTGGCAGTATCAAATGGGGCATTAATATCATTATGTATTGTCTGCGGGCCCCTGACTGCAGTACCAGCAAATATTGTGCCTTTGTCAAAAGAACTGATCAAATGTCAAATCGAGATCTAACAACTGATTATTTTCTGTATCAGAGTTTCATCCGCATCAAGTTTTTAAGAACACATTGGCGAGCTCTGCTGAGTAGAAGGATGAGTGTCTAGTAGGATGACTGACCGTCTTGTCTTTTTGTGTGTTGGAGTCTTTCTTGTTAAATCACTTTCAATTCTTTCAATACCTTGTGTTTAATCAAACATCATTGCCACTTGAAACGTCCGTACACACCTCTTACGCCTGCATGTTGAGGACTTGTTAACGGCTGTCAGTGGCACAACAGTTTACTTAGTTCTGTTAAGCAGCTTCTTGCGTGCTTTCATCTGAGCCCTCTTATTCCTTTCTCACTCTCTCGCTCTCTGTCCTTTAGTCCTTTGGTGAATATCCAGCCGGTTAGTCTAATCCTGTCAATCACGCTAATAAGATTAGGCCTTACTGCTGTGATAGTAACCCTCCGGATCACTTATTACCTCCCTCTATCTCCCTCTTCCTCCTTTACACTGCTGCTGTCCTTTATCAGAGTGTAAGATAAAAACATGTATGGAATAACTACCTCCAAGTACATAAAAGTAGTGTTGTTAAGAGGGGAAACAGCTTGGACGGGGGCTTTAAGATCCACTTTATTAATGTCATTTCTCTGTGTACATTGAGTTTTCTTCAGTGGCTCCAGCCTACAAGACTGAACATCACAATACCCAATTTTGTAGCACAAATAGATATATGAATAAAAAAAAGGACCAAGATGTATTTCTGTTTACAAATCATGCTTTCACAGTCCCAGATGGGCACTGCCTTCATGTCTGAGGATGATTGTGGTTCAGTGCAGAGAGAATAAAACAAAAGGCACTGGAATGCGTGCTGCATGTAACCAAGAGACTGTAATTGTATCTTTGAGCTTTTTCAATTCTGTTCCTTCTATTCAGGTCAAGACAAAAGCTTCGAGTTGGGATGTAATCTAAAACACGTGCGCTGCTCTTAACCTACAGCCATTCTGTGCTCTTAAGTCTGGTCCAGGGACGCATTGATCTGTTTACAGTAGTTTTAATCTGTGTTGTTGCAAAACATTGATGGTGGCTTATGGGAGGTTTATGATAATGTGGCTGGAGGACAGATTTTAAATGTCTCTTGGTTGCCGTTAAAATAGAAAATGTCTTGTTTGGG